>NC_041405.2:83724755-83974755 GCF_900747795.2 Erpetoichthys calabaricus
AAAAACCATGCAGACTCCACACTGGCAACAGGATTCCAACCCAGGAGACCAGATCTGTGAGGCAGTAGCACTAATTACTGTCCCAATGTCCCACCCAAGTTTCTACCAGTTTTGCTGTTTATTTTGCCTGCACGTATCAGTTTCTTTTACCTTGCTTTTCCTGCCCAGAGTCATGAGGAAATGGAATTCATCAATGCATACAGCACTGGACAAGACATCACAGTGTGGACTCATGCACACAACTCCTCTGTAAAAACTAATAATCAGAAACATGATAGTGTCTCTTTGAAGTTTTAGAAACAATACCAGCGTCATCAGACAAAACCTCTCTTAATACAGAAAAATCATATTAACACTCAACAGGATGAAGGGAGCAAGAATTGTACAGAAGTAATGCATTCTGCTGCACCACTATGACAACCCAACACAGTAAAGAAAAATGAAAGATCTATAAAGACATAATAATATGCCCGACTCACACTGGCGAGTCTGAAATGACTCTGTGCTTTTGATACACACACATACGCTGGCAATAAATGCTGCTGACAGTGCATAGACATTGGAGTCTTTCCAGGTTTAAACATTGGTTAAATAAAACAATCCTGAAATTAATTCACACATGGCAATGACAAGAAGCTCCCATGAGCCCGATTCAGTTGGAGCAGTGAGTTCTTAACTATCACTAGCTAAATTCAACAACACATAAACTACACCTCTCAGTTTAATTGGCAGACCAATGTGAAATAATGACTTCTTCTGCTGTATGCAGCATTTACTGCAGTGTTATCAGCAAGCAAAAGCACAACACACGAGCCCAGAGCTTCTGGTGATACTGGTGTCAAGAATCCTGCAGCACACAGTTACAAAATAATACCACCGATATCTGTTTGAGCTCACAGTAATGTCTGGTAATGATTCTAACATTTGCCTTGTTTGCTCTTGCATACTGCTGAAGACGCATACAAAGCCCCCCCACCCCCAAACAACTGATAATTAATTTCTTTTGATTTTTTTGCTGTTGTCAGTGTGTCTGTGCAAGGAATAAAGGCTTCCGGCTTAGGATGACCCCTTGCATCACGACGTTTGTAGTTCAGTGAGAAAGCTCCATTTCTGCATATTTTGTACTGCCTACTCTTCGTGTGTATGATTGTGTTTGCATGTCTGTGACATGAGCATGTGCATATATGTAAGGTATGCAAAAGGAGCAGTGAGCCAGACTTTTATATGGTCTGATTAAATATATCCTCATCACTTAAAGACTTTGGGAATATACAAACAAATTTTTTCTCCAAGAAAAAGAACAAAAAATTCTCAAGAGTGCTGTTCACTATCCAAAAGTAATGTGCCAGCATCAGATTTAATAGTTTCTGGAAATTATTGCCTACTGTTTCAATTCTTAAAGAAGTGAGACTTTACTGCACATTAGATCCTGCCAGACTGCACATGAAAACAATTTTACTTGAACAGATACTATGGTCCTGGACTTTATTTTGGAAATTTGCCCGAATATGACCCAAATACATTATTGAAAAGGTTATGCTACTAATACATTACTGTAAGAGAAAGCAAAAAGCATGTTCATGTATCTTCAAAGTAGTGATCAGTAATAAGGTCTCTGGTAAGCACTAATGAATATAAAGATATTACAGCCTACTAAAGTTGAAAATTTGCCTTGCAAATAAGAGGGGAAATGATAGAAAAAGGTTAAGTAATTTAAGACTTGAAGAATACCTTCTCTAAGCTGGAATACTTGAGAAAACAGCAATGGAACAGCTACATAATTTCACTCTGTGTTCAGCTGGGTAACAATTGTTAGCTCTGGGAACCAGGTAATGGGTGCACTAAAGTAAAGGTTGCGTCACGTTATGCAAATTTTCCAGTGGTTTTCACACATAAAATTTACTTACTTAATCTTAGAGAGTCTGAGGCAGTCAGTGGAGGACGCCCATGAAGCCAGTTGCATAATTTGACTGTCCTGCAATTAGTCTGCAAATCAAACAGGTGTGATTTTGTCTTCAGTCCCAGAGATGGCCTCTACAGAATATACTGTACATGAGAGCTAACAACTAAGAAGTACAGTTCATATAATGCAATGACCAGGAATAAGGAACTTTGGACCTCACAAACAGAAAAGAAGCTTATTTGCATGATGTTTCAAGTTTTATGTAGCATGACAGAAAAAGAAAAACAAGAGTCAAACTGTGGGAGAACTCGTCATAACCCTTTGCACAGCTTGGCTATGTCAGGTAGCAGTGGCATAGATGGGGGGGGGGGCGGAGGGGGCGGTCCACCCCGGGCAGCACATTTTTGTGGGCGGCATTATTGGCCAAAAGGCTCAGAGCACTTCACATGTAAGCAGCAGGGTTTAGAAAAATACCACTCATGAATGAAAAAAAGTCAAATTCTCTGATTTTCATCCACAAATGCTTCAAAAATCATTTTCAGACAGTCCTTCTGTGACGGCATCAGACACGGCAGTTGAAATTTATGAGGCAATAACAAAAATAAACAGAGACATTACACCGATAATAATTTCTAGGAAGATAAACAACTAATTCACAATGTATAATTTCGTTTCGTTATCAATCCGAATGCGTTCTTGCTCATCCCCACCTATCACTTGTACACCACACCGGTTCTGGTTTTCGCAGCGTAATTATATTAAACTAATAATCAGAACACGGCTTATCAGTGCGTCTATACTGTATTCTTGTCTAGTTGATGCTTATAAATAATTATATGTGAAAAAAATATTGCTGTTTCTTTGTATATAAATAAATCTATGCAAAATGTATCTTAATTTTTCTCTATACGTCATTTTAATTTTCTATTTAAATAGTTTAACATATTCAGATACGTTGGAGGGTGGCAAATTGAAGCACCGCCCCGCCCTGAGTGGCGGGAACTTGAGCTATGCCACTGTCAGGCAGCATATTATTAGCTGTCACAAAAAAGGAATGGTCAACGCTTAGTCAATCAATCTGATATGGCCAGCCAATTTTCAGTGGTTTAAGTAAACACGGTCTGGCGATAAGATAAGAAATTTCAGTCAGCAAATAAGAACGTAAAAAACACAAGAAATCTAACACAGGAGAGGGGACCATTCAGTCCACCAGGCTCTTTTGTTTAGCTAATAGCTTAGCTGTTCCAATATCTTGTCCAGCTACTTCTTAAATTTTCTCAAGGTTTCTACTTTAACCACATGTCTGAGTAGTTTGTTCCAGATTCCCACAACTCTGTGTAAACAAGGGCTTCCTTGCTTTAGTCTTAAATGCACATCTCCTTAATTTCCACCGGTGTTCTCAAGTAGATGATTCATGGTTAATTTGAAAGAATTGTACTTTATAAATGTCTTTGAGAATTCTGAAAATCTGGATTAAGTCCCCAAGCAGTCTCTTCTGCTGACATACCCAACAACTAGAAGTCACAAAATATGACATCAGCTTTAGACGTGACAGTAGCAAAAGCCAGTCTCCTGGACAAATTTATGTGTCTAACCATAGGTTTGAACAACAGTCAGAGAAGAAGAAGAATAGTAACTACCACTTGATTCTGCCGGCTTATACAACATTATAAAGACTCCCTTTTTCCAATTTATTTCAGTATAGACTGGTGATTCCCAACGTGGGGCAATTTGATTTTTTAGGGGGACAATTTGAAAATTTAGGTACGTTAAACAATTTATAAAATGAAAAAACTGTTAAAAATGAAGGAAAAAATAAACAAATAATTTTTATTTTTTACAGAGACATTTATATATTTATATAAACATAGAAGGGATGGTGAAGAACCCTTTAATTTATGATTTTACAATCGGCTTGGGTTTTCTACTTAGAAATTGTTTTTACCATTAAAATAATATGAATTGTAACAATGATTATAAAATTTTGCAATATAAGAAAAATATAAAATAATCAAAACATTACAGAAAAAGCTGTCATTAAAGTTATTTTATATTTATGAATATCACATCTCTTATTATATGTTTTCAAAACTGTATTTGCTGTGTTTTCATATTACTTCATATTTTTTAACAATTTCTTAGTGATTTCTTTGTCAGTACTTCAACTATCCTTTCCCTCTTTTGTTTCCATGTTCTTTGGAAGCTTGTTTAGACCAAATTAATGACATTATGGGCTTCCTCCACGTGAGAAGGAGTTCACTTTTTGAATAGGTAATAATAAGGTATTTGTTACAGTGGGGGACCATCATGATTTTAGAGAGGCCTAGGTGGGTCATGGCCAAAAAAAGGTTGGGAACCACTGGTCTAGACTTCGGATATCAACAGTATTTGGCTCTTTTCTGCAGACACACACTTAATGTATGTACCTAATGACTGCAGTAAGTCTACTTTATTCATCTGAATTTTCTATCTGGGAAAGCAAACCCCTTCACATTTTCCATTTCCTTTTTTAACTCTACTTCTTAAATGCTTAAATATTTCTATTAGTGCCTTTCACTATAGCTCACACATCAATTGTCTTCTTGTTTAAAGCTCCAACAGACTACAGAATGCTACTGTCAAGAGTCCTTACACACTGCAAACATCACGGCATGAGAACCCCAGCTCGAATGCTGCTTACAGATAACCTTTAAGAAAATACTGCTCATGTTCTGAAAATGAACATGCCGGGTCTATAGAGCTCACAAGTCTGGCTGATAGCTCTAATGCCACTCAACTCTCTCCTCTTCATCTGTTTATCAGGCACCTTTCCCATCAACTTTCAAGTCCAGACTGAAGAAAAATCTCTTTCCATTGGTTTTCGGCTCTGTGAAATGCACACATGGAATAATTATTTGCAAGCTTTAATGTCACGCATCAGGAGGTTAAGCAGCACTCTCAAGGCCATAGAAGAAGCATCAATAAGGCCAAATCCAGTGCTTGAGGCTAGTAGCTTCAAAAGGACTTTTGCTACAATGCTGCCTCTTCTAAAAGGCAATGCATAAAGGTAAATTTGTTCAAGATTACAAAAGTAATAAGTAAAGAGCATTAGTCCAAACCTACTGCAAGATGGATTTTTATTAAAGTATGCATCAAAAGTATTTTCTTTTTAAATTCTCATGTTTTAAAAATTCCAATGGTACTTCTATTTCAGACTACTATAACCTTGCAGGAAAGCATGAACGTCAGCACAAAGAAAAGTGGCTTCATTTGCTTTGAAATTACTATCAATTTTTGATACAAGTACTGCTAAAAATGTGCAGCATGGTGGCAGAACAGGTAGCTCTCACTTCCACCTTTCAGCTTTTAAAACATATTCAGAAAGTGTTCAAGTCATTTGTAGAGTGGTAATATAATAGAATGTATGGAAGCTTTAGGAAAACCAAAACAGACAGCCTCTACATTTATCTCAACGTGTCTAATCCCGATTGTTCTTCTGCCACCTTATACAAACAGGCCTCCTAAGTCAATTACGTACAGTGAAGCTTAATGCCATAGCAATCTAAAATACAGCCCTGTAACTTTTTTTCAACATCATGTGGTGTGTTGGTCCTCACACTACACATATAGTGGGCATATTGTATAAAACTGTGCTGTTTACATTGCTTGATCAGTCCATATCCACAATTACTAGCTGTGATTGCCAAGCCTGATATAAAAAAAAGATCCTTGTCAAGCATTAATTTTATTATCTTATAACAGCCTAAAGAGAACATTTCTTGACCAGTTGATAAGGAAGTCAAAAAAAGATGTCCTTCTCCAATCATATCTTACATACCTTGATCGCTGTCCATTTAAAGGCCATCATCTGTGTTACCTAGCTTTGCGGAGTTCCATTCCCCACTTTATGCAGTCCTTGGGTGTCTCTACGACTAATTCTTATTTTATCCATCACCACTCTCAATCGTGCCTTTAGTCTATCTCTTGGGCATTTGTAGGGGGAGCACCCATCACTTTGGATATTGGAACAGTTTTTCAAGGTGGATATTTTGGCTGTTGCCAACTTCTTATTTACTCAACAAAAAAGAAGTTAAATTGCCCTAAGATGCTTTTAAACTGCCTTAAATAAGAGTTGGGTTGTTTGCAATGACTTCATCAACTTTGCCTGAACTCTGAGCTTTTCCTTGAGAATTAATACAGCAACTACCAATAAAATATAAACCTTCAAACTTCCTAGATACATTGTAATATGCAAAAGCTACTCAACAAAGCACATATTTCAAAGATCATTTTATAAAAAGCCCTTTTCATTTATTTTTCAACAGGGCATTATTCTTAAGGCATGTACAGTAGATAGCAGAGTCATAGTAAAGAGATTGTGGGTTCGCTTCCCGGGTCCTCCCTGTGTGGAGAGTGCTTTGAGTAGTAAGAAAAGCGCTATATAAATGTAAAAAATTATTATTATTATTATTAGTAATGAATTGTGAAAAGCCCAAATTAGGGCTGAGCTCAGTTACAGAAAATCCATTAGGGCAGCGGTTTTCAAGATCAGTCCTACAGACCCCCATGGCTGCAAGTTTTTATTCACAATCAGGTATCCTTTTAATGGATCTCATTGTTTATTTACCTAGCCTACCAATACTGCTATAAAAAAAAACATATATATGTGTATACTTTGTCACAGCTTTAATTGTGTACAATTCGGTTGCCATTTCCTTTTCTATTTACACTTTCTGTAAAGTTTGCTTCCTTAATTGATTCCAAATACTGATAAAAAGTAATGAGCAGCGCAGACACAGGCATTTTCTTCACATTCACTTGTCTGCTCATTAAGAAACATTTATTACAAGATAGTTACACAGTTACGTTTATACAGCTCTTTTCTACATACTCAAAGTGCTTTACACAGAGAGTAGGGAATCCACTTCAACCACCACCAATGTATAGCATTCAATTGTATGATGCAATAGCTGCCATTCTGTGTCAGTACGCTCACCACACATTAGCTTTTAGGTGATCAAGGGGTGATAGATAGTTACCCAGTTAGAGACAGGTGATAATTATGGACGAGGTCATTTTAGGCAACTTAGACAGGACATCGAGGGGCACTCTTTTCTTTTTGAAGGATCTTTTATGATCACAGAGAGTCAGGGCCTCAGTTTTACATCTCATCTGAAGCACTGCACTGTTTTTACAGCACAGTGCTCCATCACAAATGAGCAGACCATCGCACTGAAGTAATTGCTATCCTTTAGTGTTTAGTGCTATCAGCATTTGAATAAAACATGACAGCAAACTCAATAGAAAGGTTGAATTAAAAAGAAAATAGCAAAGAAAACATAAGCATTTAAAGATTTGGGAGAAAAATATATTGACAGATAATAAAATGTCTTACAATATGAGAATTAAAAATAGATAGTTCACTATAAAATGATTCCAGATTTTATAAACTTTATAAAGACTGCCTGTTGTTACTACATGTCTCCTTTGAAATGACGTAAAGTACCATTTAAAAACATTCACTTATATAATTGAGAGATTCTCGTATGTCTTGATACTCCACTGTCTCAGTTTTAATAGTGATAAGGTACCTGAATTTACTTTTGAACTGAATGACCTAGTCTTTTCAAAATAAGTTAATATCCTGTCCAATTGAAAGTCGCTCTGCAGTGGCAAAAGTAGTGGAAGTGAACCATTAAAGTAAAAGCTGAAGGTGATCCATACTTTTCATTTCTTGCACAACTGGCACCTTGAAAGGAAATAACTTTTGTTTTCTCATTACGCCCTTAGAGTCTTTCTCTAGGTTATGTCAGTCTGTTTCTCCCAATTTTTTGATTAATTTTGACAGACTTCAGAGCATTCAACTGGAAATGTTTTCCAAGTTATTCTCTACTGCAACAGACGGCCATCCAAGCTTGTACTGTATGTACAAAGTACAATGATGATTTCACAAGTTGTTTTCCTTTTTTTTAACAAAATTTTGAAATCTCAAACACAGCCACAACGAGGATTCTTTGCATTGGCAACTACCTCTGAAATGGCTGTTTAATTGACTATGGATTTATTACTGCTTTCTAAAATATAAATCCAAGCATTTATTCTTTAATCTGTTCTTGATGTCATCATTATCTGCCATAACAGGATACACCATACTTATCAAAATGACAAGTAACAATAGCTTCTGCATTATTGTCAACATAATGAAATGCAGAGTACTTCGACTTGCACCTTCTTTAATTGCATTCTGTTTTTTAACACACTGCACTGTGTATATAATGAAAAATGATATAGAATTATGTTATACAGGTATACAAGTAATATAAACATAATAATTTACCAAAATCTTAATGAATCACAGGGTGGCACTGCCTATCCCAGCTCCAAAACAGGTATCGACCCCAGAGCTTTCAACTGACCTAACATATGCATCTGCAAGACATCAGAGGACATCACAGAAGTCAGAAGAAAAACTCTGTGACCAAAGGAAAAAGGTGCAGACTCCATGTAAACTGTCAATAATCAATCTACAATGAAGGCAAGCTACTGTATAACTACAACTGTTAAGTCAAATGCACCATGCTAAAGCAAAGAGGGCAATGCCACTCTATTCTATATAATCCATTTAAATGTACTTTAATGTACTGAAAGGTCAAAATACTCCACAAAAAGCTATAAAAGGAATAATTAAAACCCAATGTAACCGGTGCACACTAACACTAAAAAGCAACTCTTCTACTCCTCGACACTTCAGTAATGCTACTTTTGTTTGTTTGACAGTGTTGTTTGGCAGGCTTGAATGATACCAATTTAACTGGGCCAATCATATATATATATATATACAGTGATCCCCCACCTCTCGCGGAAGTTATGTTCCAGACCCATCAGCGATAGGTGAAAATCTGTGATATAGAAAGACCATATAAATAAACATTTTTTTTATAGGTTAAGCCTTAAAATACCAATCCCACACGCTATAAACACATGTAAACTTATTAAAACACACTTTGTAAACACGTATGATATGTGGATGTCGGGCTAAGGATATGAGTAACATCCCGCGAGGGACATTTTAACGTCATGCAAGACAAGGCAGTGAGACAGAAGGACAGCTGCTGTACAGGCTTTTAAATGATCGATGCACAGAGCGACAAGCAGAACAGGCATTGTGGCAGAAGCAGCACAAAGCCAGTAGCTGATCCGTCCGCTTCTCCTTAGCGTGCATTCAGCTGCCCCACTTTCCAACGCAAGCGGGAGAGACGCGAAGTGGCAGGAGCGTAGCGCGCCTCTGGGTTTGAGCAAACCAATCGAGATGTGATCATCTCGGAGAGACACTTTGACGACACGCGAGACTAGACATTACAACCTTAGGAAGCAAAACCCATGAGACGGTGACTTTTGCACGTCACGCCCTACTTACAAACAATTTAAAACAAGTTCACTGACATCTAACCTAGCAGTTGTTGGAATGCTTTTGGCAGACACACTTCAGGTGCTCCCAGCTCTTAAAACAACGACAAGCAGAACATGTAGCTCGCCAGCAGCAGCTGCAGCAGATGATCCAAGTGCTTCTCCTTAGCGTACGTTCAGCCCTCACCCCCCCCCCCCTTCTCCTCTTCCTCCTCCTCCTCCTTCAAAACACTAGCAGCAGAGACCGGAAGTGGCATAAGGACAGCTGCTGGACAGCCTTTTAAATGATTGACGCAAAGCGCGACAAGCAGAACACGCAGCTTGCCAGCAGCTGCAGCAAGACAGCAGCTGAACCGATCGCATCTCTTTAGCGTGCGTTCAGACCCCCCCTTCACAACGCGAGCAGCGTTATAAGTGACGCGAGAAAGAGATTTAACCACGCCCAGGGCAGGAAATAAAGGACAAATATTGTTTTAACAAAAGTTTTAAAGTAAAAATGAAAATAAAGCATTTGTAACAATTCCCATGAAAATAACAATCTCTTTAAATTGTTTATCCAGTAAACTAAAACCCAGGGGTTGGCGAGCAAAGCCCCCTAGTAATAATAATAATAATAATAATAAATCTGCAATATAGCAGTGGCGCAATAGCTGAACCACGATATAGCAGGGGATCACTGTATATATATATTAGTTACCTTGTACACATGCACTACATTTCATTTGCTTCCCTCTTTAGATTTAACTTATCTTATTATACACTTGTACACTTAATCTCTAATATAAATTATACTAATATGCTGGTCTGCAGAGTGGCATTTACCCAAGTTCTATCGTGTATCATGTATTCATAGAGCAACTGGATTTCAACACAATGCAACTTCTTACAGTGGAAAATGTTTGTATAAGGTTGGCTAGTCTTCCCAAATTTCACATGCCAAAGTTATGAATACAATAACTCAAGGGATGTAACAGATTATGCTGGATCACTTATTATTACCTTCAATATTAAACCTTTGGAGATTTCCAAGTACTCTGTACAGAATCTTGCAAAAAGCACTGAAAAACTGTAAATGGTGAGATCAGTCTAATGTAGTGAATCCTCTGCTGAATTGTGCAAAGATTTATTTTTTCATTTCATTCGAAGAAAATAACATTCCATAAGATCCAAGTCTAACTTATAAAATGAAGCTGGTAACATTACATACAATAAAATCAAACTTAACAGAAAAGAATTCAACCCCCACCTGATTAAAAGAGAGAAGAGTCAACAGCAAGAGCGAATCTATTAAAACAGCAGGGAAAGAAGAATGTCCTTTTCCCTGTTATATTTATTATAAAATGTTATTAGTTAGATCTTGCCATATTTTTAAAAAGTTTTGAACAGATCCTCTAAGCAATAATGTGATTTATTCCAGTTTCAAATAGTATAGAACATTAGTTACCCATCGACTTATAACAGGTGGGCTGGTATTTTTCCAGTTGAGCAAGGTAAGTCTATGTTCTAATAGTGTGGCATAAGCAATTACAATCAACTTGTCTTTCTCCACTTGAAGCCCATCTTGGAGTACCCCAAACACGGCTGTTAATGTGTTAGGAGTGATTGTCACACCTGCCTGATAGGTATTCAAAGATTTTTGTCCAGAATGATGTTAATTTGGTGCATCTTCCAAAACACATGGCCCAGTGAGGCTGGAGCTAGACTGCAACGTTCACATGTTGAGTATTTTCTTAGATACATTTTGGACAATTTTAAATGAATGTGATCAATAAAATATTTTAAGTTGAATGATTGAATGTTTTGTGCATATTGAGCTTTTTTATGCACAGTTGCCTTCCATTCCTTTTCTGAGATACCCTAGGATCTTTGAAAGGAAGAGACTTTGACATATTTTTATATATTATTGAGATGCTGTCTGAGTTTCCAAGACTGATCAGTATTTCTTCTGGAATAGAAATGGGTGGGAGGTGTGGAAAATTACGTAGGTTCCTTCTAGCAAGGTTTCTGATTTGAAAGTAGAGGAAAAATTAAGTTGATGGGAAATTAAATTTGAAGCGCAATTGTTCATAAGATACAAAGACATTATTTATATATAATTCTCTAAATGTTTAAATCTCAAATGTTTTCCAAGTATTAAATACTGTGTTGATTTGAGTGGGTAGAAAAAGGTGAACAGTGGACCAGCTCTACACCCTTAGCAGGGTCCTGGGGGGTGCATGGGAGTTTGCCCAACCAGTCTACATGTGTTTTGTGGACTTGGAAAACACATTCGACCGTGTTCCTCGGGGAATCCTGTGGGGGGTTCTCCGAGAGTATGGGGTACCGGACCCCCTGATAAGGGCTGTTTGGTCCCTGTACGATCGGTGCCAGAGCTTGGTCCGCATTGCCGGCAGTAAGTCGAACCCGTTTCCAGTGAGAGTTGGACTCCGCCAGGGCTGCCCTTTGTCACCGATTCTGTTCATAACTTTTATGGACAGAATTTCTAGGCGCAGCCAGGGCGTTGAGGGGGTCCGGTTTGGTGGACTCAGGATTGGGTCACTGCTTTTTGCAGATGATGTTGTCCTGTTTGTATCATCAGGCCGTGATCTTCAGCTCTCTCTGGATCGGTTCGCAGCCGAGTGTGAAGCGGCTGGGATGGGAATCAGCACCTCCAAATCAGAGATCATGGTCCTCAGCCGGAAAAGGGTGGAGTGACCTCTCAGGTTGGTAGCGAGATCCTGCCCCAAGTGGAGGAGTTCAAGTATCTCGGGGTCTTGTTCACGAGTGAGGGAAGAATGGAGCGTGAGATCGACAGGCGGATCGGTGCAGCATCCGCAGTAATGTGGGCTCTGCATCGGTCTGTCGTGGTGAAAAAGGAGCTGAGCCGCAAGGCGAAGCTCTCAATTTACCAGTCGATCTATGTTCCTACCCTCACCTATGGTCATGAGCTATGGGTAGTGACAGAAAGAACGAGATCGCGAATACAAGCAGCTGAAATGAGTTTCCTCCGCAGGGTGTCTGGGCTCTCCCTTAAAGACAGGGTGAGAAGCTCAGTCATCCGGGAGGGGCTCAGAGTAGAGCCGCTGCTCCTCCACATCAAGAGGAGTCAGATGAGGTGGCTTGGGCATTTGATCAGGATGCCTCCTGGACGCCTCCCTGGTGAGGTGTTCCGGGCACGTCTAACCGGGAGGAGGCCCCGGGGAAGACCCAGGACACGCTGGAGGGACTATGTCTCTCGGCTGGCCTGGGAACGCCTTGGGATTCTCCCGGAAGAGCAAGAAGAAGTGGCCGGGGAGAGGGAAGTCTGGGCATCTCTGCTCAAGCTGCTGCCCCCGCGACCCGACCTCGGATAAGCGGAAGAGGATGGATGGATGGATGGATGGATGGATGAAAAAGGTGATTGTCATGTAGAGGTGCAACAGATAAAAGCTTCTCTGCCTTGAAGTGCTTCCTGTATTGGTTCCATATTCTGAGCGATTGATGGACAATTGGATTATTGGCATATTGATGATAGTTTATATTTAATGTGGCACAAACCAGGGCATATAAAAAGTACATTGTATTTCTACTGCAGACCAGGCTTGTGTATTTTCATTAGTATATGTTGTAAATACTCCATCCTTAAATGGCTGGGCTGCCATAATGATAGGAAGGACTAAATGGGAGCAATACCTGACCGGGGCACCTGATGATTTCTGTACTGGTTGGGATGCCCAAAGAATGCAAGAACTTGCAGTAGAGGATGGCAGGGAGCAGTTCATCCTCCACTTTAATAGGTGGTAGTGTCCTTCATATAGGTCCCAGTTTGGACACCCACAGGGCTGCATGGGATTTGGAGTCTGGAGGAGCATCCATAGAGGGCAGTGCCTCCCTGGCTTTCTTATGACCCTGAAGTGCGTCCAACTGGCCACATCATGCCACTGGAAGTACTCCTGGGTCTGGAATAAAAGAGACCATACTGTCTTGTCCAGGCATGTCAGAACTGGGAGGAAGGAAGGCAACACTCGACTGGAGGAGAGAAGTTCACTGGGAAAAGAGAGAGCATGAGACTGATAGAGAAAGAGAAGGAAACGACCTGTTTATTGTGTACAAGGTATTCTTATAACAAACAACCCTTTATTTCAACCTGAAACTGTATATTGTCTTCATGTTTTGAGGCACAATGGCACTCCCTAGCCTTCACAATGTCAATGTACAGGCCTTTATAGCTGGTATATTTGTGGTCCAATAATAAAATTGAAAGGTAGTGCCACGCCACCTTCTGCTTTAGGTATTGGTAGGATTACCCTTTAAATGTGTGGATGTCTCAAATTCCAGATATATCAGGTTATAATTGAGTCTAATATCTTAAAGAAAGATTTGTTAATAAATATGGGAATGCTCTGAAATAGAAAAAGAAGCTTGGGAAGGATGTTCATCTTGACAGTATTGATTCTCCCTTCTAATGTAAGAGGGAGGGTAGATCATCTAAATGTGCAAACTATTTAAAGTAGCTGTTTCCAACAGAACTTGGCCCAAGTCTAAGGAAAAAATGATTCTGTAGAAAACACAAAGCATTTAGTCTGTTTGTATACAATGAAATTCAGTTGTGGACACATTATAATAGAGTAAGACAGTGCAATGACACTGAAGTTTCTTACACCTGGCTTTGATAAACTATTCTCAAAGGTTCAGAATCTTAGCATTCTCGAATAGCATAAGTGCTAGACCTTTTTTGGTTCTACTTTAAAGGGTATGAATCACTGATAGTTTCTATATTTGCCAGTTAAAATATTTATTGAATCTGAAAATTAAGTGAGTACATCTGCATAATCCTACTGCCAAGTGCAAGCATTAACACAAAAAATGCATAAAACAGTGTAAAATATACATTCTCACTGAAATAAAAATTGAATGTAGCAAGCACATGAGTCTATCCTGTATATTCTCCAGGTGAATGCAGATTTGTAAGAAAAAAAGGATGTTAACTCTTTGTAGAATATCTTTGGTAATTTTCAAATAAAAACAATACTTGCCATGCCATCCCAATGGATTCTCATTCTTTGCACCACTTTTTAGGTAGCTTGCTATCCTTAGACGGACAGCTCACTTAGCCATATACAATATCTCACAAAAGTGAGTACACCCCGCACATTTTTGTAAATATTTTATTATATCTTTTCATGGGACAGCACTGAAGATATGACACTTTGATACAATGTAAAGTAGTCAGTGTACAACTTGTACAACAGTGTAAGTTTGCTAACCCCTCAAAATAACTCAGCACACAACCATTAATGTCTGAACTGCTGGCAACAAAAGTGAGTACACCCCTAAGTGAAAAATGTCCAAATTGTGCCCAATTAGCCATTTTCCCTCCCCGGTGTCATGTGACTCGTTAGTGTTACAAGGTCTCAGGTGTGAATGGGGAGCAGGCGTGTTAAATTTGGTGTTATCGCTCTAACACTCTCTCATACTGGTCACTGGAAGTTCAACATGGCACCTCATGGCAAAGAACTCTCTGAGGATCTGAAAAAAAGAATTGTTGCTCTACATTAAGATGGCCTAGACTATAAGAAGATTGTCAACACCCTGAAACTGAGCTTCAGGCATGGTGGCCAAGACCATACAGCAGTTTAACAGGACAGATTCCTCTCAGAACAGGCCTCGCCATGGTCAACCAAAGAAGCTGAGTGCATGTACTCAGCACAAAAACAAGTGTGTCTTGCCTACAGTCAAGCATTGTGGTGGGAGTGTCATGGTCTGGGGCTGCATGAGTGCTGCCGGCACTGGGGAGCTACAGTTCATTGAGGGAACCATGAATGGCAACATGTACTGTGACATACTGAAGCAGAGCATGATCCCCTCCCTTCAGAAACTGGGTCGCCGGGCAGTATTCCAATATGATAACGACCCCAAACACACCTCTAAGACGACCACTGTCTTGCTAAAGAAGCTGAGGGTAAAAGTGCTGGACTGGCCAAGCATGTCTCCAGACCTAAACCCTATTTAGCATCTATGGGGCATCCTCAAACGGAAGGTGGAGAAGCGCAAGGCCTCTAACATCCACCAGCTCCGTGATGTCGTGATGGAGGAGTGGCAACCTGTGAAGCTCTAGTGAACTCCATGGCAAAGAGAGTTAAGGCAGTGCTGGAAAATAATGGTGACCACACAAAATATTGACACTTTGGGCACAATTTGGACATTTTTCACTCAGAGGTGTACTTACTTTTGTTGCCAGCGGTTTAGACATTAATGGCTGTGTGTTGAGTTATTTTGAGGGGACAGCAAATTTACACTGTTATACAAGCTGTACACTGACTACTTTACATTGTATCAAAATGTCATATCTTTAGTGTTGTCCCATTAAAAGATATAATAAAATATTTACAAAAATGTGAGGGGTGTACTCACTTATGTGAGATACTGTAAGAATGGAGATTGTGCGACTGTAGCAGGCTTTTCCTTTTATATACTTACTTACTTGCAGCTGACACTGAAGCTGCTCATTTGAATGAAGGAATGTCAGCTTATACTACTGCTGGCGTATCAATTAGGGAATCGACACAGTGCATGGGCATCTCACATGTGAACGGTTTTAGAGCGAGCGACACTTATTTTTAATAAAACTACTGCAATATGTTGACACCAATAATAGACTAACCTTAACTACAAGCAGTTAATGCTGTCATACAAGTATATGTATCTAGTTAGTTGCGGTAATAAGAGTGTAGAAAGCACAACGTGTTGAGTGTGCGGTCGTCCAGGCGAGAGCTGCAGCAATGGCGCCACCTTAATTATTTTCAACTATACTCTGTTATTTCTTGATCGATTTTTGCACTTTTACACGCTATATATGTGAGCTTGGCTGTTCCCATTCAGCCAGGAATTCCAGCACTTTCATTCCCGGGAATGCGGGAATGGGAATCCGGGAGCCCGGGAATGGATTTCCTAATATCGATGAATTCATCCTCAGCTGATCCAACTTGTCAGCACTGTTACATAGCCCTCGCTCCAAGAGGTCAACTGTCTTAGTTACCTTTTCTGACTCCTTGCAATAACACACAAGTTCTTTGAAATGGCAGAATGGCCTTCTCTTCCCCTGCAGTTGTGCAGTTGGTGATGAGGACACAGCAGTAGTGGTTTGAAGAAGGTCAGAGATCAAAATTTGAGAATGAGGTGTACTAGTTAACAGCTATTTCTAATTTGGAAAGGACCTGAAATACCTGGCAATAATAACCAATAAGTCAACATTGGTAGGTATTTGCAAGATGGTGTGCCAGTCTAGGGTAACTGAAATGCTGCAACGTCAGGTTGTTCAGATGAAGGCTTATGTGATGACCCTCTCAGCCACTGGAAGGGAAGTTGGTCATTCCAAGAGCAAAACTTGTTAAATACTGAAGATGTTTAAAGAAACAAAGTTACTCAAGTACAAATTTATTCAAGCACACATAAGAATAGTGCAAAAGAAAACAGAACTATACGGGGACTCTCCATGGAGTATTGGTTCAAATCCGCAGCTGGAATTGCTCGCCAATTGAGCACTGAACAGGGCAAGAATTTGTCTCGACATACAGTGTCAACTGACTAGGCCTCTCATCAGCAAGAAGAATAACAAGGTTAGACTAATCTTTGTTGATGGGCATGGTTTGTGGACTGAGGAAATCTGGTCCAAAGTTCATTTAAGTGATGAAAGAAAGTTTCATTTATTTGGTTCAGATGGGAAACACACTTTGGGAAAGACTAAACCCAAAGTGTGTGAAGAAGTCAGTAAAGTTTGAAGGAGGAAACGTCATTGTGTGAGAGATATTCTTTGTAGCAGGAGTGGTACCTCTCATACAGCTACATGGCAGGGTGAACGATGTGTATCAAAACGTCCTTCAGGAACACGTGGTTCCATCCCTATGAGCATCACTCAATGAGCCATCCATTTTTGTGCATAATAATGCCCCTAGCCACACTGTAAAATGGGTGAAACAATTATTAAAAGCAGAGAATATCAAAGTGATAAAATGGCCATTGTAGAGTCATGACCCTGACTGAGAAGTGCTGGAAGATAATTGGCAATAAAGTTACCAAGTTAGCGAGTTGTGGAAGAAGACTGAAGATGAGTGGAACAAAAGCAAGCCAAAGCAGTGCAAGAAATTGGTAATGTCCTGTGGGCACAGATGTGCCAAAGTGCATTAAAAGCAAGGGCCTCTACTGTACACTTCCAACTCAATTTTGAAAGCTGTAATCATTACAAATATTGACTAAATTCATTTGCAGACTTATGTTCTGCAATAGCAGTTCTCTAATACTGGTCACTGGAGTTTTCAACAATAAAATGGCTTTTGTTGAATGAAATTTTGTTTGCACTGGTTATTTTTTAAAATATTCTAGTAGAACAGTAATCAATCCTACAGCTACTATTGTAGTATTCTTTATTCGCTCTGGAAGCTTCCGTGAATGATTCAGTGCAAGGCAGATGGTTAACTCAGAAAGGTGTTTAATTTATTAGAGCACACCAAACAGAACTCTACAAAAGACACCCGTCTCCATTACTCTCCATTACTAACCACCCCCCCTTATTTATTCATTGGTTATCTGGTTTATAACAACTATATTTAAAAACTTAATTCACAATATACTACATCCCCCTTTCTCCAAAAAAACAAAATCACTTTTCCATTTCTTTCTTACAGTTTTGCATTAGAAAATAACCAACTATGTACACATGCACACAAATTTTTTTTTCATATTATCAGGCCCTGAGGTCTTGAGTACTTGGCCTCCTGCTGAATCTTACATTTTACTGTTGCTCGTTACAAAATCTTTAAATCTTTCAGGTATTTTTACAACCCTGACACTTCTAGTGGATCTTTCTCGAACTTGATTGTCCATTTGGTCTTCCCCTTGGTGGCTTTCTGGAGGTAGTATACCTGCATTTTCTTGTGTTGGCACCTGTTCTGTACTATAGTGGTCTTCTTCTTCCTCATCAACTATAAAAGTGTCACCTTTGCGTGGCCTAAGATGCCGTCTATTGCGTCTATACTACTGGCCTGTTGAAGTCACAATGTCATATGACCTTGGTTCTTGATGTTTTCGTACCACTATTGCTGGTTTCCAGCCTTGCAGGGTTTCTACATTGACTTTTACTCCTGGACCAAGGACAGAAAGTGACTTTGTATGTTGATAATAAGTTTTCTGTTTTTGTTGCTGCTGTGTTAGTCTCTGCTTCATTTTCTTTGTGTGTCTGGGTTTCAGCATGGGACTTGTTACAGGGAGGGTGCTTCTGAGAACACGGCTCATCAATAGCTCTGCTGGTGAGAAACCTAATCCTGTAATTGGTGTATTTCTCAGACTGAGTAATGCAAGATGTGCATCCGTGTTCATCTGGAGAGCTTTCTTAAGCATCAGTTTGATCGTCTTTATTGTTCTCTCCGCCATACCATTTGACTGGGAATATCCAGGACTAGAGAACTTCCATGTTATATCCCAGTCTTTGGCAAACTGCTATACCTCAGCACTTGCAAAAGGAACATGGTCACTAATCACTTACTTAGGAATTCCATGCCTTGAAAACACAGCTTTCAGTTTTGCAATCACTGTTTGTGCCGTTTTGTCCCTAATCTGCTGTACTTCTGGGTATTTAGAAAAATAGTCCACTGTAAGAAGAAATGACTGACCTTGTAGCTCAAATATGTCTACACCAACTTTGTACCACAGCAGTTCAGGTAAGTCATGACTTTTTAAGGGTTCTCTTTGATTTCTTGGGAGATGTTGTTGACAAGCACTGCATTTTCCTATCATTTGTTCTATATCTGTGGACATGCCAGGCCAGTACATGTACTTACGTGCTTGTTCTTTGGTTTGCTGAATACCTTGATGAGCAATGTGCAACTTTTCAAGTATCATCAACCTCATTCTGGTAGGAATGATTATTCTGTCACCAAACATAAAGACGCGATTACTGATCTTGATACTGTCTCTGATTGTCCAGTATACTTGCAGTGCTGCATCTACCTGTTTTCTGTGCTTTGGCCACCCATTCTTATGCATAGTATTCAACTTTTGGAATATTTCATCCTCTAAGTTTGCACTTTGTAGCTGTGTATATAGCTCCTCCCCAATATCTTCAGTTGCTTCCATGGCATAAACAACTTTCTCATCTTCACACATGCGTTCCTCAATAGCTTCTTTTACATCATACGCTCGGGATAAGGCATCAGCTATGAGCATATCCTTGCCTGGTGTATACTTTTTCTGAAGATTATACCGTTGCAATTGAAGAAGCATCCTTTGCAGACATGCTGGTGTCTGTCCTAAAGGCTTTGTGAAGATGGCTTCCAGTGGTTTATGATCTGATTGCACAACTACTGGGACACCGAAAATGTACTGATGAAACTTCCTTGCAGCAAAAACTACAGCCAGCAACTCCTTCTCGATCTGTGCATAATTGCATTCTGATGGTGTCAGAGCTCTGGATGCATATGCTACAGGTTGTCCCTCTTGCAAAAGACATGCACCAAGTCCATCTTTTGAAGCATCAGCCTGAAGAACTATTGCTTGCTTTGGATCAAAGAATTTTAGTACTGGTGCCTCCATCAGTGATTTCTTGAGATTATCCAGTGCTGTATCATGTTCAGGACTCCAGTGCCATTGTGTGTCTTTCCTCAACAACTGTCTCAAGGGTGCTGTTATTGCTGCTTCATTGGGAATGTATTGTGCCAGATATTTAATCATGCTCAGTAGGCGCTGCAAAGCCTGCTTATCTTCTGGGTTTGGCATATTGACAATTGCTTTCACTTTGTCATTATCTGGCTGTACTCCCTCGCTTGTCATTATGTGCCCCATATATTTAACTCTTATGGCCTTATATTGTATCTTCTCTGCATTGAATTTAATACTTTTCTGTCTTGCTCTCTGCATCACCTTGTGAAGGATCTCTGCATGCTCCTTTTCATGTACAGCTGCAATAATCATGTCATCTGCTCTGATGTGCACACCAGGTATGCCTCCAAATGTTTAAGCTGCTCTTCTGTTGGAAGACCTCACTTGCAGATTTAATTCCAAGTGGGAGACGTCTGAATCTGTACCATCCCCATGGAGTGTTGAAAGTGCAGAGCATTTATGACTCTATCCAACTTGATTTGCCAATATCCATCCTTTTCATCCAGAATGGTGAATATTTTTTTTCCAGCCAGTTTGCTGTGGACTTCATTGGGGGTTGGTATGGAGTAATGTTGCCTTTTGATAGCCTTGTTCAACTCATGTGGATCTAGACATATTCGCAGCTTGCCATTTTTCTTTTCCATAATCACCAGACTGTTAACCCATTTTGTCGGTTCTGTTACTGGTGTGATAACATTTTGCTGTTCTAGATGACATAGAGTTTCTTTCAGTTTGTCCATAATAGCGAATGGAATTTTCCGACAGCCATGTATAATTGGTGTCACCTCTGGATCAATACGAATGTGATGTTCACCAGGGAATTCACCCAGACCTTGAAATACTTCATGATACATGCTCACTAACTCTTGTATGGTTGCTGGTGAGTGCACTTGTACCTTGTCAACTCGTTTGACTAGGTTCAATTGTTCACATGCTTCTCTCCCTAAGATTGAGGCAAAAGGCTGTATAGTGATGAAGAACTTTAATTCTGCTTCTATGCCAGCAGTACTACATCTCAGGTAGGGACACCCAGCAGGATTGATCCTGGCTCCACCACATGCAATCAGCTTTGTTTTGGTAGGTTCAAGAAAAATGTTCCCTGGGAGTCTTTTAAATTGTATTACTGACATCACATTGGCATCTGCACCGGTGTCCAGTTTAAATTTTACTGGGACCCCTTGAACTGACAAGACCTCATGCCAAGCTCCATTTTCAGCTGTCTGTAGCACATTCAACTGGGAACACTGCAAGATTCCAACAAATAGCGCACCCACAGTCTGAAGAGACTGTTCTGCTTTAGACCTGCACATTTCAGCATAATGGTTCATTTTGCCACAGTTTCTGCATTTCAGGCCATATGCTGGACATATTTTGGGACGATGCTCTTTCCCACACCTGTTGCATGATTTTGTATCACCTTTATCTCTTTTGTAAGAAACCAGTTTATCATTTTTGTCTCTATGCTGATTCCTTACCAAATTCTGAACAGTTTTCTGTTTGCTCTGTGCCTGTGCTTTTTGTGCCCGGGTAAGCATGTGCACTTCATTTTCTAATTTCACTTTTGTCATTATGTTAATTTGCTCTCTGGCTATCTCTGAAGCTCTGCAAATGTCAATGGCTTTTTCTAAAGTCAGACCAGGCTCTCTGAGAAATTTTTCTTTCACAAGCTTGTCTTTTAACACTGAAGACAATTTTATCCCTTATCATATCATTCTCTGTAGGGCCAAATTCATAGTTTTTGCTCCGTTGTCTGAGTTTGGTAACAAATTGGTCTATTTGCAGCGGCTCTTGCATATCGTAAGTCCAGAACTGATGTCTTCCAAATACCAAATTTTTCTTGGGTGTGCAACAGTTATTTAAAGATTCCAAAATTGCATCTACTGTAATCGTTTCTGGATCTGCCTTGGATATTTTAACTGTACAGTGCATCTGGAAAGTATTCACAGCACATCACTTTTTCCACATTTTGTTATGTTACAGCCTTATTCCAAAATGGATTAAACTCATTTTTTCCTCAGAATTCTACACACAACACCCCATAATGACAATGTGAAAAAAGTTTACTTGAGATTTTTGCAAATTTATTAAAAATAAAAAAATTGAGAAAGCACATGTACATAAGTATTCACAGCCTCTGCCATGAAGCTCAAAATTGAGCTCAGGTGCATCCTGTTTCCCCTGATCATCCTTGAGATGTTTCTGCAGCTTAATTGGAGTCCACCTGTGGTAAATTCAGTTGATTGGACATGATTTGGAAAGGCACACACCTGTCTATATAAGGTAGCACAGTGACATTTCATGTCAGAGCACAAACCAAGCATGAAGTCAAAGGAATTGTCTGTAGACCTCCGAGACAGGATTGTCTCAAGGCACAAATCTGGGGAAGGTTACAGAAAAATTTCTGCTGCTTTGAAGATCCCAATGAGCACAGTGGCCTCCATCATCCGTAAGTGGAAGAAGTTCGAAACCACCAGGACCCTTCCTAGAGCTGGCCGGCCATATAAACTGAGCGATCGGGGGAGAAGGGCCTTAGTCAGGGAGGTGACCAAGAACCCGATGGTCACTCTGTTAGAGCTCCAGAGGTCCTCTGTGGAGACAGGAGAACCTTGCAGAAGGACAACCATCTCTGCAGCAATCCACCAATCAGGCCTGTATGGTAGAGTGGCCAGACGGAAGCCACTCCTTAGTAAAAGGCACATGGCAGCCCGCCTGGAGTTTGCCAAAAGGCACCTGAAGGACTCTCAGACCATGAGAAAGAAAATTCTCTGGTCTGATGAGACAAAGATTGAACTCTTTGGTGTGAATGCCAGGTGTCACGTTTGGAGGAAACCAGGCACCGCTCATCACCATGCCAATACCATCCCTACAGTGAAGCGTGGTGGTGGCAGCATCATGCTGTGGGGATGTTTTTCAGTGGCAGGGACTGGGAGACTAGTCAGGATAAAGGGAAAGATGACTGCAGCAATGTACAGAGACATCCTGGATGAAAACCTGCTCCAGAGCGCTCTTGACCTCAGACTGGGGCGACCGTTCATCTTTCAGCAGGACAACGACCCTAAGCACACAGCCAAGATATCAAAGGAGTAGCTTCAGGACAACTCTGTGAATGTCCTTGAGTGGCCCAGTCAGAGCCCAGACTTGAATCAGATTGAACATCTCTGGAGAGATCTTAAAATGGCTGTGCACCGATGCTTCCCATCCAACCTGATGGAGCTTGAGAGGTGCTGCAAAGAGGAATGGGTGAAATTGGCCAAGGATAGGTGTGCCAAGCTTGTGGCATCATATTCAACAAGACTTGATGCTGTAATTGCTGCCAAAGGTGCATCGACAAAGTATTGAGCAAAGGCTGTGAATACTTATGTACATGTGATTTCTCAGTTTTTTTATTTTTAATAAATTTACAAAAACCTCAAGTAAACTTTTTTCACGTTGTCATTATGGGGTGTTGTGTGTAGAATTCTGAGGAAAAAACTGAATTTAATCCATTTTGGAATAAGGCTGTAACATAACAAAATGTGGAAAAAGTGATGCGCTGTGAATACTTTCCGGATGCACTGTATTGTAAACTTCCAGCGCTTCCTCTCCTAATGTATGCAACAAAATGGCAATTTGCACTTCTTTAGTCTTCTTGTTTATTTCCACCGCGGTCATGTACAGCCTATATTTCTGTTCCCATCTACACCAGTTTTCACTAACATTGCCGGTTAGGACTAGCGGCAACGGAGTCTTAAACTGGCCATTTCACTGGTACGGACTTAAAAGCAAATGAAATAACTTACTGCCGGCGCTGTTGGTTGTCGTAAGTTCTGCGGGTCTCTTTATCTCACAACAGGCAGCTCTCGCTGTGGTTCAGCTTGAAAAGTTCACGACGTTTTCTACAGGACAAACTCTCTTCCCTTCTGACACCATGTAGTATTCTTTATTCGCTCTGGAAGCTTCCGTGAATGATTCAGTGCAAGGCAGATGGTTAACTCAGAAAGGCGTTTAATTTATTAGAGCACACCAAACAGAACTCTACAAAAGACACCCGTCTCCATTACTCTCCATTACTAACCACTCCCCCTTATTTATTCATTGGTTATCTGGTTTATAACAACTATATTTAAAAACTTAATTCATAATATACCACAACTATGACTTTAAATTTTGAGCAGTGACACTCACCAATATTTGAAAGAAACAAACACAAAATTTTTCATAAATTGCTCTCTCATTTTGATTTCTCTCATGATCTCTAGTGTATATAGTGGCATTACAGAGGTAACTGCTTGCAGTAACCGGAGTTACAGGTTCCAGATCTCAGCTTCAAGACCCAGAAAGTCCATTTTTAGGGTCTCCATTTTGCTCAATGCTTTCTTCTTCCCACTTCTGACCCTAATGGAGTGTTTGCCAGTGCCAACCCAACGGATTCTTATCCTTTGCATCATTCTTCTCCTTACCTTCCTCTCCTTAAAACAACAGCTTGCTTAGCTTCAGTAGAACAGAGATTGTGAGACTGTGGCAGGCTTTCTGCTTTTATAGACTCCCCTGCAGCTGGTGCTGAAGCTGCTCATTTGAATGATGGCATGTCAGCTCATATGGATTATTTCACCTTCTGTTCTGTTCCTTTTGAGTACATCTTTGGATTCTGTATTGGGACTTTGTTCACTCAAATTTCAGACAACTCCATTTTGCCTTTTATGCTCTTTGATGTTGGCTTTTGTTAAAGAGCATTTTGTGAAATACATCTTTTTATTTATAAAGATTCTGTTCTTGTCCTTATTCTAGCCAGAATGTGGCAGTATACCCCCCTCTATTGGTCATATTTGGAAGTGCTTTTGGAAGTCTTTGGTGTCTGGAACTCCTAGTCCATGACAATGACTCAGCGCTGATGTCATTCCCAGGCTGACGCAACTCGCCAGTGTCACCAATACACATTCATTTGCCACAGAAAATTGTGTTCTTAAGTGAAGTATTTTTATATAGGCTTATACTGGGTTGTATGGTGTGGAAATCAGCCTGGACACAGACAGACACCGATGGTTCAAACCCAAACACACATTTATTCATATTTACACTATTTACAAAAGTACCGCACACAACCCAGTGCCCCTGCACCACACACACTCAAGTCCAGGCCTTTTCCAATGCCACTCCTCTCCTCCGAGCTCTGTCCTCTTCCACCCGACTCCAGCTTCCGAATGGAGGGAGGCGGCCCCTTTTATGTTGCACTGGATATGCCCCTTGATGAACTTCCACCGGCACTTCCTGGTGTGGCGGAAGTGTCGGCTGAGCACCCGGAAACACTCCGGATGTCCCTGGTTTTCCTTCCGCCAGCACCTCCGGGTGCTGGAGGAAATGCTGACATCCAGGGCTTCCCGTGGTCCCCATACCAACCAAGTTGGCTGCCCTTTCGTGGTCCGGAGGAGGCATAGTCCCTCTTCCGGTCCTTCTGGGCGTCCCGGCTAGGTACAGTGAGATTCTTAGTTGAATGTGCTAAACAACATGCTGCATGTTAGAACCAGTCATAATTTTAAATAAACTACAATCAGAAGGCCGAACCTGCTGTTGCAGCTGAGTTCCTAAGTTCAAACACCTTGCTGTGTGGAATTTAAATGTTCCTTCCATGTCTGCACATGTTTTTCTCAGGGTACTCCTGGTTTTTTTCCACAACTCAAAGATGGGCAGTCAAGTGAATCTGAATTGAATTCTGAATTCTGAATTGAGTCTGTGTAAGCGAGTTCAGGTGATTAAGTGTCAATGTGTCCAGTGATGGCTGGTCCCCTCCTTGTGCTCAGTGCTGCTGGGATAAGCTCTGGCTTCCAAGAACCTAAACTGAATTAAGCAGGAAAGAAAAATCATAGATAGGAATTAATGCTAAAACTAACTGTGCCACAGTCAATTCTGATTTAAAAGAAAGTGTCAAACAAGACAGGTCAACATTATTACAATCAATATTCACTTTTATATCACAACCTTGACCTTCTTTCTTTATTTCCAGGTTTTTACTTCCTTAAATTTTCACCCATTCTTTGTGTGTCTACCACCTCCTTCATCTCAGTTTCTAAGAATAACTGCTCATCTCCCTCCTGCTGTTTACAAGGTAAATGATCAAATCAACTGCTCCCTAAAGTATCTATCTAAACATCAGACCTGTTCTGGAGGTGACTACTGGCTTAATGGTGCTTGGAACTTGCTGTTTCATACTGGTTTCTCCCATCCCAACACAGGTTCCAGTGGGAGAGCTCCAGTAGTTAATAACTGAGCATATATTAATAGTAATAATAATTGTAAAAAGTTGACTGAAGTTACTGCCCAAAAGAAAAAAAAAGAAAGAGGGTACAACAAACCTGGGTTCGCTTCCCGGGTCCTCCCTGCGTGGAGTTTGCATGTTCTCCCCGTGTCTGCGTGGGTTTCCTCCGGGCGCTCTGGTTTCCTCCCACAGTCCAAAGACATGCAGGTTAGGTGGATTGGCGATTCTAAATTGGCCCTAGTGTGTGTTTGGTGTGTGGGTGTGTTTGTGTGTGTCCTGCAGTGGGTTGGCACCCTGCCCGGGATTGGTTCCTGCCTTGTGCCCTGTGTTGGCTGGGATTGGCTCCAGCAGACCCCCGTGACCCTGTGTTCGGATTCAGCGGTTTGGAAAATGGATGGATGGATGGGTACAACAAAATTTCCTAATATTGAAATGAACTTTGGTTAGTCAACTTGGGGAAACATTACTATAGAATTTTACTGCTGCTTTTCTCTGCAAGTCTTAATAAAGTAAGTGGTCAGTTAGCAAATGACACATACAAAAGAAGAGAGAAGGAAAGAGAAATGACATATAGAAAGATGGAGCAAAGTGTGTTAGTAACGAGGGAGCTTACAAGAGAAAATGCATTTGTTATTCTCATGTCACTGTGAAGCATGAGCGTGTTTTCTACAGGTTACTTCATTCAGTCTGATTTCGTGAACCTTAACAGTCTGGAAATACTCATCTTTGCAAGTCGTCAAAGACTGCAAGCAGATAGATGGCTAGACTGTTGAAATTTCTAGCTAAAGGCCAAGTATTGTATACTAGGCATGGAATTCATTGCTCACCACCAAGAACATCATTGAACATTTCAGCAATACTGAAACTGTGAGCACCTTGTGTTGCAGAGGATTTGGCTTTAAATGCATTATTTTGCAGTTTTTTCATGAGGCGCAATCTCTGAATGTTGTTCACCTCTTTCTGTTCCATTGTGGGTTCCCTATAACCTAATTTCCTCTTCTGAAGTGCTGGCACCAGCTAAGTAGCATATTTGCTGGATTACTCACTTACAGTATATATTTGGAGTCTGGCTATTTTGAGGAAACCACCTCTACCACCCCCAGTGTCCCAATTACCACCCACAATAAAAATATATGCATGTTAGGTTAACTTGTGAGTTTAATTGGCCATGCATGAACGAGTGTTCCTCAGGCACCCATTTATACTTTACCTAAGCTTTCAGCTCATCATTACACCTCTGTTTTTTACCTTATAGGTGCCACTCCTTTCCCACTCTTCATCATTATTCCTCCCCAATTACCAGTTCTTTTGTTTAACTCCTGTTGCCAACATTCAGGCAGCAATCCCCCAGAGTCTGTTAATCTTCTGCACTAGCTTCTAACCTTCTACATTTAAGCAAGTATTAATAATATCTCTGCCAGAAGCCTTGGACTTTCACTGAAGGCAGCTGCTGCCTCAAAAGCTACAATTAAGTGCTCTTTGGTTAGTAAATTTGTTAATTTATTATGTGAATGTCTACAACAATTCATATCACCTTAGGTCTTAACCTCAAGCAAGTAGGTGGGATTGGGCTTTCTGCATTCCATTTGGCCAACCATTCATCTTCTGAAACTATTTTTCTATTTGTTTCTTATCAAACATATAATAGATAAGAGTATGTGTTTAATGAAACTGCAGCATGTATGCAGCCAATAGACTCTTCAGAAACTGACAGCTGGACTGAAAACATATTATAAAAAGAAAGAAAAGAAAGTACTTCATGTTAGATCATGCAAGAATCAAATGTAAAACTGAGGACGAACGAATTGATAATGTTTAACAGGAAGACGTGGTTCACTTAAATTGTGATCCCTCACACCAGAAGATTAGGGGATTTAAGGAAGGTATCTGAAGGTGATCTGCAGGTTGAAAAGGAAGGTTAGAACAGCTAGGCAAACAGACTGCCCTTGATCCTCACTTCTAAAATGACAGTTTGCATCTTAACCAACAGAATAGCCTTAATAAAAAAAAACACAAAATTGAAGGAAACCTAATGTAATGGTGGTCAATAAGGTCCAACCTGATAGTATCTGGACTAAATAGATCACTGCAACATATCTAGAGCATAATGCATCATTAATTCCCAGTAGTAGAGCTTAATTATTATTTAGGTTCTTGCAGTGAGTAAGCCTTAGCAGCTTGGTCACAGATGCTAACCATCTATTCAGAAGAGGAATGTTTTACTGTCCTTTTGTCCTTAAAGTAACCTCTTCTGAGACTCAATCTGTTACCTCTCTTTTAACTGTCAGTTTCCAGCAAAACTGGTTATGGTGCTTCATCATATTTAAAGCATTCAGGATTTTAAATTAATTCTCTACATCCATCTTTGGCCTCTTTTCTTCACAGAAACTGCATTCATTAAGTATTTTATCAAACTAAACTCTCTTCAGCTCGATGACTATCATGTGTAAAGACTCAAACATGTTTGCTGTGTGCCTCGCTACATTTTCTAACATCTCTTTCTCTCACTGCAATTAATGTTTACATTGAATTCAATATTTTCATCATGTTTAGTATAAAGGTATATTTTTTGTTCTTATTTTACTATGCAGAGTATTAAATACTGAGAGACTTTATGCCCTTCTGACTTGTCTCATTAGATCTGCCAGATGGTGAATAAGGTAGACCTATAACTGCATATGCCATAATGAAATTTTAAATTATATATGTCTATAAGCCAATATCCTAATAAAGAATCAAAATGTTGCAGGCGCAAGACAACCATCAGTGCAGAATAGGATACCAGTCCACTGCAAGATCCACCCTCCTTTTAAGGTCCATAGAGGGTTTGAACCCTAGTAAAAAACTGAAAGATAACATGTTCATAATCATTGACCTTGAAATGGTTTGTAATGATACCCCACATGCACCTTTTACGTTTGTCATTTCTAACCTTCTGGGTGTGGTTTATAGAGGGGTAGAACCACCATTAAAGAATAAAATATCAAAAATATTAACATATCCATGCCCAGCAACTGTGAAACAGTTAAAGCAACACTCTAAGTGCCTATATTACCAAGTCCCATTTTTGAAGTTTTGTGAAAAAGAGTAACTTGACCCCTTGTATACCTGTAGGAGGTGAACCCCTGGGGTTGGGTGATGTGGCATGCACAACTTCAAATGCTTCTCATCATTTTTGCTGAAAGAGCCTATTGGTTTACTCTTTATCATAAGGGTTTAATTTTCTGCACAAAGTATGGTCCAAAATTTTCTTCTTTCTCTTTAGAAGGCCAAAAATAGGAGGAAATCACAAACAGACAGACATCAAGATGAGATGAATGGTATATCACATATGGGGGTTTTCTTGTATCAGTGAGTTAGGAGATGGATGATAAAAAAAACTGCAGTGATTTCCAAGCATTCATAAGTAATTATTAGGAACACAACAGTCATTTCCAGAATTACTCTTGGCTATATTTTAAATCAACTTAATGGTCATAAAAGGAGTATTCATTTCTATTAAAAGCATGAAAATGTCTGGGTTATTCCAAAGTTTTGAATGGTAGTGTATAAATTAGCAGGCCTTACACAGCACCAAGAAGTAAGAAATCAAATTCAGAGATGTTTCCCAAGGGGTGTTGGCTTTGCAAGATTCAAAATACTAATAGATGCTGAAAGGGCTATTCCAAATAAAAGCTAAGAAAAACTAATGCCTGGTCATTTAAAAGTCAAAGAAAGGAAAGCATGAAGACATCAATTGAAAGAGATGCCTTCATGTCAATGTGCTTTCTATTATATCGCATGCAGATTGAAAACAGAAGTCTATCATCTAGCAACTTAAACAGTAGGGAAGTCATGTCAATGATATTATGGACTCTTTCAGCTCATCTTAGAAATGTCATTGTTCATCAAGTCAATAGCACAGAAAACTTTTATCAAAATAATGTGAAGATGAGGAAGTATACACAAATGACCTACCCAGGAATAGATCCTCCTCACATGGTTATTTATAAAAAATGCACCATGTAGTCCCAGTAACACTTCTTTCTGACACATTACCATTCTCAGCACAATATGACGACTCTTGATCACAAGTCTTAAGCTGAACTCATTGACCTTGATGTCTGCAGAAGTTTGACGAATGAGGGCAAGGTAACTGTTTGGTAACAAAGTGGGTACAATCACCAGGAAGGTATTTGAAACAAAGAAAATCATCATCTTTGAATAAATAACCTAAGCATGATTAAATAAAACATTTCCAGATTGATTAATCAAATCTGCTTCATTAACCCTTGGTGAGAGAAATGTAGACTGAACTCTTAGTCCTCTGATATGCAGAGCACAACTTCAGCACTTGCAGACTGCTCTCCATAGGTCCTGTGTTTAATTCTCAGTTCATGTTTCTGAGGTTCCTGCAGCTATTTATTTTGTGTCAAAGTACATTATTAACATAGTCCAAAGGTGGAGGACTCTATGGTCGGCCACAAATAATAGTTTCCACTGCCAAGATTTTCTCTTACGTCACTGTTTCTGCTAACGCAGACAAGGTCATATCATCACTCACCCAAACAGAAGAAACGGTAGAATGCTTTGACATATTTGGATCATACATACACCAGTGCCAATATATAGAGAAATAAGCACTCAACTAGTGACATAAAAATGAATTCCTCGCAGTCTGAAGAAATTAACAATTTACTCTTTGTAGTCCTTTTGTTTGTATTTCCTCACAGGACACTTCAAAATGCTGCTTTCTCAATTGTGTTCTTTCAACTCTAGTTTAAAGTCAGGAATAAAGCCAACATACTGATGTCATGGTTTCATTTAGACTTTGTCCCTAAATAGAATCCTTTTTGGTTTTCTTCTTCTCAAGCATTTCATATTTATTAGTTATTTTTCCTTTCCTGTGTTAAAAATTGAATGTAAGGAGGTATGGCCTCCCTTTACTACCAAAGACTCAGGTGTTGCTTCTGATTATGGCAGCCACCTAAGACAAAATCAAAGGATTAGCTCAGGCCTCAGTGAACTGCTGGGGTATTGGCTGCGTTCTCATCCTCCTCTTGAGGCCAGTTAATTGTTAATTATAGTTTTAATGGTAATTTTTGTGATTCTTGATTTTTGGACTTTTTAAATTCTTATAATGGTTAGCATTTTGGATCTGAGGTGAGGCATGTCTAGCCTAAGAGTCTTTTTTTAATTAACTACAACATTTTGGAATTGGAGATAAAATAGCCTTTGTGACCCAAAGCCTTCTGAATTTAAGCCTTAAGTGTTTATTTTTTTGCAATTTGATTTCCTTTTAATTTTCAAATAAGTGATTTATTATTTGTTATAACTTTTATTCTTTGTTTTTGTGAAGTCTGATATAAATACAAATTTAGTAATTAATCATTCTGTTGTTAAGTAGGATGGTTTAGAAGGTTCCTTGAGGTATGAAAACATGTTGTACATGCGGCTGATCCTTAATCCTGGTAATTGTGACAAGTGAGAATGATCTGGTTCAAATGGCTGAATCACCAGGGGCATCATGTATAAACAGTGTGTACGCACAAAAATGTTGCATAAGCCCGTTTTCACACTCAAATCGCGATGTATAAAACCTAAACTTGCCGTAAAGCCATGCACATTTTCATGCTAGCTCAAACCCTGGCGTATGCAAGTTCTCCGCTCGGTTTTGCAAACTGGCGGCACCCAGCGTCAAAGCAGTGCTACTGTTCCAGTGTGGTTTCCCTTTCTTTTTCAGATCCACATCCCTGACGCAGTTTTATAAATACACTGAAATTAATCGCATATTGTTTATTAGTTTAAGGCATCTGATTGTAATTAACCTGTAACAATATAATGGGCCAAACTATTGCAAATACCATAACTGCTTTAGCGTTGTTACTCTCACTGCACCACTTGGAGCAGCTGATCAGAAAGAGAATTATCAGTATACAGCATCAAGCACACGCTGCCTCAGCCATTCACTATTTGAACTGCTCTCATCTGACAAACGCTTCAGAGCCTTTCCTGTACGGACCTCACGATTCAGAAACAGTTTCATCTCAAGAACTATAAATGCACTCAATCAATCCATCAAGTGCTCCTTATAGAACTGTTTGTACTTACAAGTACAATTACCTCACTGTAAACTTGCACTACAGTTATAATATTGCACAACCTGAGCCACTTTATAAAGCACGTATTTACATATGATGATGAGATCATTTTTAAGATGAAATGCAGCAAAATATATTTATTATATAATACAGATAAAACTTTAACTTAATTTAAATAATCTATATTATTAATAATTAAACATGTTAGGACACAGTGTCACAGCTCTAGTGACAAGCTGGCACCCCGATTATTCCTGCCTCGCGCTGTATTCTTGCTGGGGCTGGCGTGACACTGCAGAAAGACAGATGGATAGAATAATTAAACATGTACTACGAAGATATTTCAATGTTCCTTAAAAGTTTTGAAGAATCGGCATTCTAAGTTTACAGATGGCTTAACGTCTATTACAGAGCTGATTGTGTGGCAATTGGGTATTTGGAGAAAGAAAAGGAAGGACAGGAATTGGGGGTTAGTACATTTGAAAGAGACAGTACTCCTGCAATAAATTATTTTATCGAAGGTCGCGCATGGCGCAGCAAGCATCTTGCGGGAGGCAGGAACAATCTGCGGACGAGGCGCCTGCTCGTCACTATCACTGTGCCACCATGTTCCCATGTTTAATAACATGTGTCATACACGTGTGTTTAGGAGACAACTAAAGGGCTTAAATACATGTGATTCCATGCCAGACCAAGGGGTGGCAAAGTGCACTAATTTTCCCTCTCGATCTTTTGCAGACCATTCTAGGGAAATCCCACCCGGCTCTGGGGCAGCCAATGACGTAACTTCCGGTTCCGGTATTGATGACATCACTTCCTTTACTGGCCTTTAAAGCTGCCATCTTATCTGAAGAGAATGAGTTCTGTTTTGGACTCAGTTGAATGAACATGTCTTTGTTATTAAATAAGTTTTGCAGCCGGGAACAATTATACGGGTGGCTGCCCCAACCCTTCGCAATGTCTTATAGTCATTTTTCTGACACATGCTTTAACTCCTATCATCATGAAAATGATATCACGTATACATCTCATTATTTTAATTATTCAGCGAGTTGTAATATTACAAATATAATGTATTCTGTGTCCTGTCAGAGGAAGAGAAAGCCCATTTAAGAAGCAGGTAGTGCCATAGAGCACATAGAAGATCAAATACAAAACAAAGCATTTAACATGCTACTTTAGATACGATGGGGTTTGAGAAACTAGTAAATTAAATGATTTTAAGATGAAGTTTATGATGTTCTACTTTAATGACAAAATAAAGTGATTAAAGTGGAAATTTCGAGATTAAAGTTGACATTTTGTGCTTTTTTCCCCACTGTGTGCCTATTTTTTTTTCTCTGTACCCTAATAAGCTTTCATATGACACTCCGATGGTGGGCTATGACTCACCTTTTCACGGCAACTTTGATATCTGACAACTTCTTTATTTCAGGCACTGTGCGACTTTGTGAACTTGAGCTTTTGAGTTTCTCCGACGCTCTATGTCACTCGATCAGCTTCCTTTTGTTGTTTATACCACTGTTTAAACCAACAAACAGTAAGTTTTTCCTTGCCTCCACTTGGTATTCGCTGAAATTTTTCTGTTATCCCCAGTGCTTTTGCCATTGTCTTTTCACAGAAGGCAGAGCTTAAGGGCTATTTATATTCATTTGCATATTCAAAGAGGCATAATTGGGGCGGGACAACAGGCACATGCACGTGCATTATTTTTCATGATGACCAGGATTTATGTAGCGGAAGAACGTGGAAGTTGGCGTTCGCACAGATTTATGCATCTGGCTTTTTTTGTGCATAAGCACATTTCTGCTTTTGTCCGTACACCATGTTATAGTGTGAATTCTACTCACGGCGTTATACATGAGGCCCCAGTTTTCTTTGAGCAAATTTATCCAAGCAATAAAGGAAGGCAGGCTCATCTCTCCATTGCTAAATGTATTTTAGTGCATTGCCAGTGAAGCAACATGAGAAATTACAGAACTCTGCCGCCTCATGTCTGCACTGCCCACTCACAAAATGTCATTTATCTTCACCCTGCCTGCTTTACCAAGCTCAAGAGGAAACCCATGGGGATTCACTCAATTGACTAATTTATGATGTGTCTAAGTAGCACTGTGTTTTTTTAATTAAATATATTTCTCCTGACAGATATGGAGATTGACAGACATACCCTGGGCTAGTGTCATCAAAGTAAAAAAAAATATTAATTGATCTTCTCTTCAGTCTTAATATTTGCATTCATACTGTCTGAACAGTCCAGTGGGACGATAGTGTTGCACTGACACTATATAAACATCACAATGTAACTTCTGACAAAATACAATCCTTTTTTTGCTTTGGCATAAAAAGTGCCAGCCTGCCAGCCAGTCAAGGGCTGGTTGTTAATCCATTCTCATGAGGAATAAATCAAAAAAAGACTCTTTGTAGGGCCAGTTACTAACACTGGCCAAAATACCTCTGTCTACAAGCTTGTGATGCAAAACCAGCAATAAGCTGTAAAACACATTCGCAATATAATTTAAGGTCCATCTATGATGTGACTGACATGTTCTGGCTGAATTTTAGACAGTCAGTTTTCACTGTCTACAAACAGCGTATGTTGATTTCATAGGTGAGATAAATTAATAAATTACATAAGTCCTGTTCTTGAACCATCAATTAAACCCTTTAAAGTATTGTAATCATTATTTTATCAGTTTTGCTGGCCTTTGACTTTCTCTTTTTCCAAATAGAGATAATTCAGTATTAACCATGATGTGCTAGAAACCTATTGCTTTTGATTATTTTTCACTTTGATTTTCCCCTTTTTATCATAGTTTGATTTCCATGACAATGTAATGAAATTATCAGTTCTACAGATGCTGTCACCGGCTGCCCCTTGAGGAATGCACCAGTATGCAAGATCAACAAACATGACAGGGCCATAGAGCTTCTGACACCACAAAACATGTGCGTGTCTTTTCACAGAACAACCACCGATCCTTCTCTTTGCTGATGAAACTTCACTGAGCATCATTTTCATATGTGGAGCCCAGGCTACATTATCCTCTTGTGGCCACTATGGCGTGTCACTAAATTCCAAACACCCAGGCAATGATACACACAGACAGTCCAGGTTCAAGTGAAGGTGTTTATTAAAAAAAGTACCTTTCCACAGGTCTCATTTTCCCAATCACAACAATACAATCCTTATTTCCTTCCTTTTCTACTCTTTCCTTTACTCATCCAGGCAAGTGTTCTCTCTTTCCCACCAACTCCGACTATCTGAGTTAATGGAGGTGACCCCTGTTAAGTGTAACCCAGGAGCACTTCCGGTGTCTGGACACTACAAGCAGGAAGCAGTCCCAGGTCAGGCAGGTGCCTCGAAAAGGACAACTCTCCCTTATTGCTACCTTTAGCAGCACCCACTGCAACTCCCAGCATGCCCTGCCTGGCACAGGAATGGGTGAACTGAATCATGAATACTGCCACCCAGAGTGTTCTGGGGGTTATGGGAGCAATCTTGGAAGGCTGTCTTCCTCCGTCCATCCGCTATCCTGGTTTCCCTGCCAGGTTTAGGGATGGAGTTAATCCCGACCTGGACGGCAGTGTGTCCCTACCATCCACCAAACTCTCTATGCCTATCGAAAAAAGTGGAAATTAAGAAGTTTGGGCTTAAAATCCAAAAAGACAAAGTCTAATTAAGAAGGACAGGATGGACCAAACCCCCTACAGACCTATACACAGGGTCAGAGATTCAGCATAAGAAGAAATTAAGCTTTTTAAATTACCAAATTAGAATACTATATTGATGTAATTGTTTTTATACTGTATATACAATCCTCTATTATGAACTGGCATCTCACCCAGGGTTGATTGCTTCCCAGGACAGTAAATGGCCCAAAACAGGGTCAGGATAATCTGAAAAATGGCCAGATGGAATTATAAATACATTACTCCTTAACTGTCATAATCAAAGATTGACATTTATTCCATTAATAACCTTTCCAATGCTCAATGACATATCTGCACTCTTTATTTGTCATGTGATTTGGCAGCCATTTTACTAAAATGTTGGTTACACTATAGCAACTTTACTTCAAAAAGCAAAGGTCCAATCAATCTCATTTTCTCCAAAAGAACATGTCTAAGTTTTTCAAATACAGTGACTTGATGTATAAATATATAAAGTCTTTTTTTATAATAGCAGAGTAAACTAGAACTTCACATACTATATTTTACAATGAAAGAATCCTCAAGGTAAAGCTCAGAGCTACATCTACTTTTGTGTCCATGTTTTGTATGTTGCATAAATCCATCATTTCATAATTCAAAATGACAAAACCAACTCAAACAAAACTTTGAATGTATGACAATGAAAAACTTTCTCTAAAATAATTATTCAGGACTTGCAAATATCTCAGAAACATGCCTGTATCCAGCCACCCTATAATAAGGTAGTGAAAAGTCTTTATTCTGGTAAACTATAGAAGCATACTTGGTTTTGTGACGTTTTGCTAAATTAATTAAATATTACCAACTGTGTACATTTCACCAATAATTTCCAGGTTACACTGTTTCAGGGACATGAGGAAAGTCCCTAGTTTAACCATGGAGCTGCTATGAAAAAATATAACAAAGGTGTGTTTTTATTTTATCTTATAGGTATCTGTGTTTAATTTTCCAAATCACTGCTTCCTGTTTGGAGTTTGCATGTCCTCCTCATGTCTGCATGCATTTTGTTTTCATTTCACTCTACTTCCCAAATGTGTGTAGTTTAGATTAACTGGTAACTCTGAGTTCCTCTTATGCTAGTTAATGTGTGGTGTGCATGAGTGTGACCCGTAATGGACTGGCATCTTATATTGTGCTTCACCAGAATAGTCTTTAGCTCCAAAAATTCTATTTAAAAAAAACTGGGCTAATAAAATTGATAAATATGTAATTATTATTTTGAGTTTAAATTAAAAGCCAGGAATCAACTATAGTTCAGCTGCAGTATCATTTATAAGAAACTAGCAAAATACCCGCACTTCGCAGCGGAGAAGTAGTGTGTTAAAGAGGTTATGTAAACATATATATACATATACATATATATACACATATCTACATATACACATATCTACATATACATATATATACATACATATACACATCCACATATACATATATATATATATATATATATATATATATATACATACATATACAAATTTACATATCTATATATATATATATATATATATATATATATATACATATGCACATATGTATACATATAAATATATACATATCTACATATATATACACATATATATACATATGCACATATATATATATATATATATATATATATATAAATATAGACATACATACATACATACATACATTCACATATATATATATATAAGTAGATATGTATGTGTATATATATATATATATATATATATATATATATATATATATATATATATATATATATCACGGCATTCGTAGTCTGAATCACAATCTGATTGTATGGGTGGTTACCTACCAGGTAACGCTTGAGGTTGGCCAGCAAGTCAGCTAACATCCGCCACGGTGCCCTCATTTGTGAGAAGCAGATCATAGAATGGTTTAAAATAGTTTACTGTCAAATAATGCAAAGAGTACGTGACACGTGTTTCGCCCTAATTCTGGGCTCATCAGGCGTACACACTCACTGCATATAGCCAAATTCCCGTGCTTCGCAGCGGTGAAATATTGCTTTTAAATTTTAATTAAGAAGAAAAGAAAACCTTTTTAAATTGAGGGAAAATACACCAATAACAATTTGTTAAGGATCTGTTTTTTTGTGAAGCTGCCTTTACACAGCCTGTCCGCTGTTTTATAAACGAACGCCATATAAGGCCGTCCTTTCTCCTTGCTTAGCGGTTCTGTATTCTTTTATTGTTCGTTTATTACGATTGTTATAGTTATTGTGTAGCTATATGAGACTCACTTTTCTGTTCAGGTACCCATTTCCTTTATGTAATCCGCGGATTCTCCTCTATTTTTTGTTCGTTTATTACGATTATAGTTATTTATTGATTCCCTTCTTTAGCTGACTGCCTGCTCATATAAGGCGCTCTGCTGTTTTTTTGTGAAGCAGTCTTTACACAGCTTCTCCTCTGTTTTATAAATGAACGCCATATAAGGCCATCCTTTTTCCTTGCTTTGCTAAGGAAGCAGCCTTTTTATTTAATCCACGGGTTCCCCGCTGTTTTATTGTTCGTTTATTACGATTGTTATAGTTCTCTTTGTATACCACGTTGTCAGTTCAGCACTCCGGTTGTACTATGACCAAGTCGTGCAAGCTTACTGTTGAGAATGCAACGTATAGTTGTACAGGAGAAAAGCAATCTTGCCAAACTTAATTTAAACTTACGGTTTACACCGTGCTTTGTTTCCGCCTTAGCTGCACTTATGAATATGCTTGTATGCGTCACTCGCTCGCTTCTTATTGTTTCGCTGCCTTCTCAATTGTGTAATGAATGTTTTCTTCAGCGCTCTTTGGGACTCTTCCTTGTTTTCTATGTACTGCGTTCACAGTCAGTTCACGTGATTACGTGGGAGGCGTGATGACGCGATACGTAACTCCGCCTCCCACGGCCAGCGAGCTGCAATCCATTACAATATATGGACAAAAAGAGGTTCCAGTTATGACCGTTACACTTTGAATTTCGAAATGAAACCTGCCTAACTTTTGTAAGTAAGCTGTAAGGAATGAGCCGGCCAAATTTCAGCCTTCCACCTACACGGGAAGTTGTAGAATTAGTGATGAATCAGTCAGTCAGTCAGTGAGGGCTTTGCCTTTTATTAGTATAGATACATGACATGTTATTCTAAGTTCACTTTTGTTTCCATTTGCATTTCTTTTTCAAAATCAAGTACACCATTGAAGAAAATTAAATCATAGTTTATACAGATCTTTTATAATTTATTCCAAAACAAATTTATTAAAACTGGATTACTAAGTAAGTGGAAGTGGAATAGTTTGTGGTGTTTTCTGAAAGTCATCAGAAACTGTAGCTCACATGGAATCTTCCCACATTAAAGAGAAATACATTTACTTGTACATAACACTTAAACGTATCCTGTCATGGTGTCTCCTTGTGTTTGTATGGACTTCTCTGTGAACACCAGATCCTGTCCACAATGAAAGAAAATGCCATCAGGCATTTTAAGTTGCCTTGGAGTGAATGTCTGACTACTTATGTGGCTCCTGCCATTAATTGGCTACCCATCAAGGGGAGGGGCCCTGCTTTGCACTTGATGCTGCTAGAACTGTCTTCTTCTCCCTGTATCAAGCAATGAAAATAATCAGTAATAAAGTCTGAATAAGTATAAGTCACATAATTTTGAGTGTTCATAAGAAACGTAATGATTTATTTCATGAAGTAGAAATACATAATAAAAAAGAATATGTGCAACAAATATTTGAAATATGAAAATCTGTGCTTCGATTTAAATTTTTTAAATCTAAATATTCTCACTTGTAATAGAAATTTGTCATTTTTCTGACTGAGCTATAAATAGGGCTAGAACCCTAGTAAAGGATCCAAAATCAAAAATAACACCAAGTTCATGATCACTGATCTTGAAATAGTCTAAAACAATACTCTATATGCATATGTTTGACAATTGTCATTTTTAACCTTCTGGAAGTGGTTCTTAGAAGACTAGGACCATCAGTAAAGAAACAAATATCAAAAATATATTTATGATCAGAAACCTCTAAATACCATACAATGCACTCCACGTGCCTAGATTATAGATCCACACTTTTTGTAAAAAGAAGTAACTTTGACCCCTCATATCCCATTAAAGCGTGAATCCCTGGGGTCAGCTGATGTGGCATGTACAACTTCAAGTCTTTCTGAGAATTACTGCTGAAGACACCTATTGGTTTTCCCTTTATCGTATGTGTGCCATTTCCTGCACAAAATACAGCCCAAAAATGGCCTAAAATGGGGGGTTTTAAGGTCTAGAGACCTATTTATAGGGGGAGACTCCAATAAGCTTGAATTCTTGCATAACTACTGTATACATAACGACAAGTCAAATGGTATATCGTATGTCTGGGTTTTCTCATACCGGATAACTCAGGAGGAGCCAGACAAAAAAAATACTGAAGTGATTTCAAAGCGCTCATAAGTAATTCTTACATATAAGCAAGTTCAACTCTGGACTTGACCAACTTCTATAAATACATAGCGCAGCCCATTCTCACTGGATGCATCACATTCTGATATAGTGTTGAAATCAGCTCAGAAAATAAGAAGCACACAACTGCCCTATGTTCAGGATGCACATAAAATATATTGTGTTCGAAAGGCAAACAGGATTATTAACATCCTTAGCATTGGATTTTAACCCAAAAAAACATGTAAAAAGTGCTTTTTTTTTTTTTTTTTTTGCACGAAAAATTAAATTTTTATTAAATCTCAAAAGTATGATAGCGATACAAATAATAATAGTAATGATGAATAAAAATAATAATATGAAATGAACAATAATAACAAAAATAATAATAACAGTAATAATACTACTACTAATGATGCCAAAACAGTACTGTATATAATATCAAAATTAGTCCTTTTCATGGTAAATCTTAAAGCACGGTGAAACAACCCAATGTCACAGTCGGGACAATGATAGCTTGTTTCTTTGCAGATTTTCTTTCCAGACTGATGAGTTTTTGAACAGCACAATGCACAGGTACAAATTGGATTCAGCTTCTTCTCTGTTGGTGGTATACTGTATGTTCAATAAAATTTCTACCAATAAGACGCTCTGGATTGATCCATGATGTGCTGGGTCGACCTCATCTCTTCAGCGGTAGCACAGACTATGGATGTGCTTCAATGATTTGTTCTATAAGCTGGCATGTAAAGTTTGCATGAGATGCAGTTGCGTCAACTTTTTGCTTGTATAACGTGAATGCACTCCAAATGCATCTTTTTGTATTATTTTTTTTTGTTACCTCCACATAACAGGATAGAAAGTCAATTCTTGATCCGCATGATCCACACTGCCCATTGTACTATTGTAGTCGACCACAGCACAAGGCTTAGTAACATGCTTGTTGCCTTTTTCTTGTATAGTGACGGTAGCTGTATTATGTACAGTGCTAAGAAGACAAACATCTTTCTTGTCTTTCCATTTCAGTGCAAACATTTTACCCTTTTGCCAAGCTACTAGCGTATCTCGTTATAATTTAGCTCTACCAAAGTCTCCACACATGCCACAATGGTTGGGACATAATGTTCTACATGTGTCTATCTTTCTTTGCAACAAGATGTAAAATAGCTCTGGCAAAGTATAAAAATTGCCCATGGTTACACAGTAACCTTGATCCAGTACAGGATCTATCAAACTCACCACCAATGGCATAGCAATATCGTAATGATTGTATTTCTGATCAAACTTTGTCCCTTTCCTTGTGTACAGAACCGAATTCCAAAAGTATCTCATTTTAGATTCACAAAGCTCATAAAACTTTATGTGAAATTTTTCTCTTTTTGTACAGTATCCATGACAGCCTGCCCTTATAAGCCATGAGGCTTTCATCGATGCTGACATCATGGTCTGGAATGTAAACATTCCAAAACTTTGCTATAATGGCCTGGTATATCTCCCGTATTTTGTTCAGTTTGGGTGCCGAATAGGTATTCTCATCAAAGCCTTCATTGTTGGTAAAATGCAGATATTTCGTAATCAGTGAAAACATACACTCAGTCATAATTTCTCCAAAGGATTATGTTGCCAAAAATGTGTTCTTGGACCAGTACCATCACTGCTCAGGTTTTACTACAAGTCCTTTCAATATCAATAAGCCTAAAATGGCCCAGATATCATCAGCAGTTACCAGTTCTCATCTTTTTGAATGAAAAAACAGCTTAGGTGTACGGTTATTTGCCCGACACTGTTCAACATACAGTAATGGTTCGTCTCAACAACAATTCTGTCTATCACATCATTATCCAGGGTCTTAGCAGTCTGTGTTCACTGTTATTCCTGTCTGCCCCACAAAATCAAAATGAAGTGGTGCTGATTTATTTTAAGCAGTGTCAGCAGACACCCAGACATGAGGGTCACTTTCGGATTCATCAGAATCACCTTTGAGCTCACTGTCCGTTTCAGTTTCAACACATGAGGACAGATTAACTTCCTCATCACTGCTGATGAGAAACTCCTCAGCATCACTACTAATATTACTAGAAGAGCATGCAACATATGGGCTGCGAAAAACATTTCTTACAAAATGCCCTTATTACGGAGGATGTTACTGATCACACTTACAGGTGAGAGGAGAATACAAACAGACACCTTTGCCCATGTGACGCTCAAACGTAACAGTTACACAAGATGCGCCTATAATGTTGCTCAAGTAATGCTAGGGACTTATGCTGATAGCAATTTTACAGCCAAAGTGATTCTTGGTTCTGATGTTTACTTACGTATCTGTACAGTTGCTCAAGTAACACTCTGGACTAATACTTTTGTCATGATTTTTACAGCCCAAGTAATACTCAGGTCTAATGCTATGGTGGCTACAGACCTCAGCCATCCTACACAGTCACAGATCATTAGTACTTATGGACAGTTTTAATTCTCAGTCTGTATAGATAATAGACAGTCACTTACACTGACAAACATATTCTTGCATATATTTTTATAGAAAGTATATCTTGCAATCAATATATGATATATTGTCTTTTTTGTTTGTTGCTGATACTGCATTACTGTCACTAGAGTGAGGAAGAAAAAGAGGAAAGAATTTAATAGTACTATGCAGACTGCTTAAGTGTGACAAAGTTTGGTGGTCTATGCTCTTGAACTTCATGAGTCACTACTTGACCCCATCTTTGACATCTTGCCAGGCCAGCCACTTTGATGCGCTGGATATGCTGATGGCTTCCATCTTTCACTAAAGTGGACAACAGACATTTTTTCTGATGATAATGATGATGAGTTGCTGTCAACAGCACATACTTCAAGCAGTTAAATCAACAGTAAAAATCAAGCTTTCTACTAATGTGTTTTGGGTGTGTGTGTTTGTGTGTGTAGAAGGTGTTGGCCATCAGCTATAGGTAAGAATAAAAATGCCATTTATTAAGGATATACAGTCATATGAAAAAGTTTGGGAACCCCTCTCAGCCTGCATAATAATTTACACTACTTTCAACAAAAAAGATAACAGTGGTATGTCTTTCATTTCCTAGGAACATCTGAGTACTGGGGTGTTTTCCGAACAAAGATTTTTAGTGAAGCAGTACAGTAATCCCTCCTCCATTGCGGGGGTTGCGTTCCAGAGCCACCCGCGAAATAAGAAAATCCGCGAAGTAGAAACCATATGTTTATATGGTTATTTTTATATTGTCATGCTTGGGTCACAGATTTGCGCAGAAACACAGGAGGTTGTAGAGAGACAGGAACGTTATTCAAACACTGCAAACAAACATTTGTCTCTTTTTCAAAAGTTTAAACTGTGCTCCATGACAAGACAGAGATGACAGTTCCATCTCACAATTAAAAGAATGCAAACATATCTTCCTCTTCAAAGGAGTGCGTGTCAGGAGCACAGAATGTCACATAGATAGAGAAAACAATCTCTAGCAAACAAATCAATAGGGCTGTTTGGCTTTTAAGTATGCGAAGCACCGCAGCACAAAGCTGTTGAAGGCGGCAGCTCACACCCCCTCCGTCAGGAGCAGGGAGAGAGAGAGAGAGAGTGAGAGAGAGAGAGATAGAGAGAGACAGAGTTTGTTTTTCAGTCAAAAATCAATACGTGCCCTTCGAGCTTTTAAGTATGCGAAGCACCGTGCAGCATGTCATTTCAGGAAGCAGCTGCACAAAAGATAGCAACGTGAAGATAACCTTTCAACATTTTTAGACGAGCGTCCGTATCATCTAGGTGTGCGAACAGCCCCCCTGCTCAATCCCCCTACGTCAGGATCAGAGAAAGTCAGCGCAAGAGAGAGAGAAAGTAAGTTGGGTAGCTTCTCAGCCATCTGCCAATAGCGTCCCTTGTATGAAATCAACTGGGAAAACCAACTGAGGAAGCATGTACCAGAAATTAAAAGACCCATTGTCCGCAGAAATCCGTGAACCAGCAAAAAATCTGCGATATATATTTAAATATGCTTACATATAAAATCCGCGATGGAGTGAAGCCGCGAAAGGCGAAGTGCGATATAGCGAGGGATCACTGTATTTAGTTGTATGAAATTAAATCAAATATAAAAAACTGGCTGTGCAGAGATTTGGGTCCCCTTGTAATTTTGCTGATTTGAATACATGTAACTGCTCAATACTGATTACTTGCAACACCAAATTTGGTTGGATTAGCTCATTAAGCCTTGAACTTCATAGACAGGTGTGTCCAATCATAAGAAAAGGTATTTAAGGTGGTCAATTGCAAGTTGTGCTTCCCTTTCACTCACCTCTGAAGAGTAACAGCATGGGATCCTCAAAGCAACTCTCAAAAGATCTGAAAACAAAGATTGTTTAGTATCATGGTTTAGGGAAAGGCTACAAAAAGCTATCTCAGAGGTTTAAACTGTCAGTTTCAGCTGTAAGGAATGTAATCAGGAAATGGAAGGCCACAGGCACAGTTGCTGTTAAACCCAGGTCTGGGAGGCCAAGAAAAATACAGGAGCGGCATATGCGCAGGATTGTGAGAATGATTACAGACAACCCACAGATCACCTCCAAAGACCTGCAAGAACATCTTGCTGCAGATGGTGTAGCTGTAAATTGTTCTACAATTCAGTGCAATTTGCACAAATTACATCTGTATGGCAGGGTGATGAGAAAGAAGCCCTTCCTGCACTCACACCACAAACAGAGTCACTTGTTGTATGCAAATGCTCGTTTAGACAAGCCAGCTTCATTTTGGAACAAAGTGCTTTGGACTGATGAGACAAAAATTGAGTTATTGCAAATAAGCGCTTTGCATGGCAGAAGAAGAACCCTGCATTCCAAGAAAAACACCTGCTACCTACTGTCAAATTTGGTGGAGGTTCCATCATGCTGTGGGGCTGTGTGGCTAGTTCAGGGACTGGGGCCCTTGTTAAAGTCGAGGGTCGGATGAATTCAATCCAATATCAACAAAGTCTTCAGGATAATGTTCAAGCATCAGTCTCAAAGTTGAAGTTACGCAGGGGTTTGACATTCCAACAAGACAATGACCCAAAACACAGTTCAAAATCTACAAAGGCATTCATGCAGAGGGAGAAGTACAATGTTCTGGAATGGCTGTCACAGTCTCCTGACTTGAATATCATCGAAAATCTATGGGATGATTTGAAGCAGGCTGTCCGTGCTCAGCAACAATCAAATTTAACTGAACTGGAGAGATTTTGTATGGAAGAATGGTCAGAAATACCTCCATCCAGAATCCAGACACTCATCAAAGGCTATAGGAGGCATCTAGAGGCTATTATATTTGCAAAAGGAGGCTCAACTAAGTATTGATGTAATATTTCTGTTGGGGTGCCCAAATTTATGCACCTGTCTAATTTTGTTATGATGTATATTGCATATTTTCTGTTAATCCAATAAACTTAATGTCACTGCTGAAATACTACTGTTTCCATAAGGCATGTCATATATTAAAAGGAAGTTGCTACTTTGAAAGCTCAGCCAATGATAAACAAAAATCCAAAGAATTAAGAGGGGTTCCCAAACTTTCATATGACTGTATCACACCCATATTTCTGATCACTATGGTTTTGAAAGTACACAAATGGTCTTTGGAGAAATTGTTATTTGTAGAGTTCAACAATGGTCTATGCTTTTAGTATGCCATTTTATTTGGCCTAATAGATTATAAATATGTTGCAGTAAAAAATATTTTTTGCAGTTATAATTTTATTGTAGCTTTATATTTATTTACCTTTAGAAAGACTGACAAAATGTAAGTATATATTACATTGCATTCACTCTCTGTACCCACAGTGCTTAATAGTATTACGTACTGTACATACTGTATTTCATCAGCCAAAGCACTGGCAGGGTCACACAATGAGACATTGTTGGTCACCGAACCAAAAGCCTAAGAGTTCCTTTTGCCATCTCATCACATAATCAAACTGCAATTTTTTTTTTTGGTAAATCTACTAATAAACAACCACTAAAACAGGAAGGTAAGAGAAATTAATTTTTCTGTGTCAAACAATGAGTCACTAGTGATGAATGAACCAACAACCACTTGGAATAAACATCTACTAAAACAGGACAGTACATGAAGTTCAGCTCTTATAAAACATTTTTAAAAACCTAGGAAATGCATCAAAATAAATTGTCTCCTGCCTTGTGCCTCGTGTCATCAGATTAGTCTCCAGTTCTCCATTACCCTGAATTGGATTTTGTAGGTTTAGGAACATATGCATGCATTTCCCTATGCAATCTCCTTTAGTAGTGCAGAGTGACTTTTCAGAATACACAGTATGTTTTCTTTACTGCATTGTTTCTGAAGCTGGCTAGGGCTTTCAAGAAACTACTAATTAAAGACTGATGCATTAATGCGGGTACAAAAAAATAAACACTACTGGGAGGCTGACGGTTTTGTTCATTTTCTATCCAGGTGGCTATTGGAAAAAAGAGCCCATAAACAGTTGTTGTTACCTGGCTAAATAGCAGAGCAGATTAATTGCCAGGCTAAGCATTAGAGGTGGCAGTTGACTCCAACATGAATGGCACTGTATTGTGTAGCAATGATCAAGCTGCCAGCTATTTTACCACTACAGGAGTGGACTGTTTATTTTTCACATATGGCAGTAAATTAATAATAATAGCACTAGGACAAACAAGTGCCTAAGGCATGCATAACCATAGTTAGCAAGTATAGCACAGAGCAGGTGCATTAGTTTTCTTTGTCTCTGTTTCATTTATGTTAAAAAAGGTAGAATTAAAAATTTTAGTGAAAAATATAATTTATTCCATTATCCCCAGCTAGATTTCAAGTGTCAAAAGAAAGAAAACAAACAAAACAACACTAGACTCTGTAAAAGTATACAAAACTATGCCTTTGTACCCTGGAGGCAACTTTCTAACCAACAAAAACCTTTTTTTTTAAATATATACCAAAGAATAGCATTATAACATAAAATAAAAAAAGCTGTCAAGTGCATTTTTGCATACAACACTGATAAAAGCACTGGGGATGAGCCATTAATTTATTTACATAAGAGCTCTGCAGCATTGGTTAAATCTGATTCAGAGCGACCTGGCTTTGCAATGTGCAACCATATGAAAAGGATATTGTTCTGGGTCAGTTGTATACTGATGACTTCAGTCAAGTGCCTTTTGGAGTGTTTTCTGTGCTTGGCAAGCACAGAGGTGGCTGTAAAAACTGGCCCAGACTCTGTACGGTATGGAACGACTTCTGCTGTGCATATTGGTTATAATAAAAAAGGAGCAGTCAGCATTAATTGAAAGATTTGGACTAGGAGACAACAAAATTGCACACCATTCATCATCTTAATAGAGTGCCATTATAATGTAACAACAGAACAAAACAGAGAAAACTGGATTACCAGTTACAAATTTAAATGCTTTTATATAAATGTATTTATTCAACAACTGGCCCAGTGGAGCAGGAAAGATTTTAATAATAATTCATTACATTTATATAGCGCTTTTCTCAGTACTCAAAGCGCTATCCACACAGGGAGGAACCGGGAAGCGAACCCACAATCTTCCACAGTTTCCTTACTGCAAAGCAGCAGCACTACCACTGCGCCACCTGTGAGGACATTTTTTATTTTGTTTGCCCATTCTTCTTTCTTCCCCCTACAATGTGTTCTCCATTTCTCCAGTCTTTCTTGTTTAATGTTTTCATGACTTTATTTTTATAATGGCACTGAGTGTACTTATCTATTACAAAATATTTCTGCATTTTTTTACCTCTGCTTGTACAACAAGACTCTGAAATGGTATAAATCCAGGATCCAATTTAAAAGCAATACTCAAACTGTAGACACACGTTAAATGTTTCTATGATGATCTAGACCAGGTAGGGAAACACCCTCATAAGAACATACAGAGGCTTCATGTTTTAGATGGAGATTGTAAATAAAAGCCTTCCTTAGTTAGATTCCAAAATCACTTTGTGCTTCCATTAATCCAAACCTTTTTCATCCACTAACAGGTTTCCCACCTGTTAATATTTTGTTCCCACCACATATTTGTATTTTTCTTACCCATTAGGGATGATAGTACTAAACTGAAATGTTTTGGGTTAAACAATATTTCATAATAATTCTGTTTAAGCAGAAAATTATGAGTAACTATCTAGTATAGTCTATGTGAATGGTATGTGCTAACGCTGGACAGAAAAATAAGAGTTCTTATTGCATATAGTGCTAGACTTAAAAAAAATATTAACACTACTACCCATTTTTGAATTTACTGATTACTAGAAACATACAGCAAACCAAATAGCACTTAGTTCAGCTTTTTTATATCTGAAATTTATTTTCAGATATCACAAAAAATTAATGTTCATTTTGTGACATCTCAAAATGTATTTGATTTATCTTAATACAAGGCATCTGCACCGGTAATCGGAAAGGCTGCTGGTTTGAAACCCGTAAATGCCACAAGTGATTCCACTCCGTTGGGCCTTTGAGCAAGGCACTTAATTTGCAATTGCTCCCATGCAGACGTGGGAACAAACTAATGATACAGGAACTTTGAAGATTGCATCTAAAAGACAGCACTGCTAACCTTTGCCTCAACATCGCACCCCAATTCAAAGTAACATCATAAAACACAGGCTCATTTAATCTACTTTATAACAAACACTAAGATCTGTGTGTGTCTCCAGTTCTTCAGAGTATCTGACTAGTCAGTTTGACTTTGAAGGGATTTGTTAGTTTGACTTTGGTGACATAATCAGAAGGTAAAGTGCGAGTGTGAGTGTGAGACACATGAGGAGTAGTAAAGGCATAGCAGGCACATTGAGAGAGTAGTCTTCAAGGAGAAGGAGTATAAAACCGAACAGGAAGCAAGATATACTGACAGATTCTGAGAAGCAGACTTTATAGGAAAGCACTCAATAGAGGGAGTGTCGGTCAAAAGAGGTTCAGACACATGCAGATACCAAGGAGGTAAACGTAGGGCAAAACATAGCAAACATTTTTTAATTATTCTATTACCTGTCTTCGATAGGTAGCGTGGTTAGTATAAGATAAAATGCAAGGAAACAATAAGTAGAACTGGCAGCACAGATGACTGACAATATGACATGACCATAACACAGAGTCACATTTGGTAAAGTTGGTGAGAAAGAATCAAATTAGAGAATACAATTTCATCCACTTGTAAAGGAAACATTTGAACTAATATATTTCCTGGCTCTCAAAGCATCAAAAAGCAATTTGCATTATCTTCATTGCGGTGATGTTTCATATCTAAAATATAAATAATTACATCAGAATCTCTTTTGAAGATCTTTTAATTAAAAATTTATAACCAAATAAAGTTTCCCATTATATATAGTATATCCATATTTCTTTCTGCAAGAAAAAGCATAGCAACATGTAATATTTTAATATGTATTTATGTAATAATTAATGCCTGGAGCCTGGGAAAGGTGCTATAGAAATAAAACGTATTATTTTTATTATTATTATTAATAACAATTTAATTGTACAAAAATTGTTACAAAAATGTATAAATTAAACTGTCTGTGAAAGTACAGGTTCCCACACTTTAAATGAAATAGTATATACTGGTTGGGAATCAGCTGACGCAGCTCTGTCCATAATTTATCACTGTCATGCTTCCTAGGAAAGCAGTGTGTTGGCACAGTGGTTAAAGCTATTGTGCTCAGATCCATGAACGTGTGCGTGTTTTCCAGCCTAGTTAATTTACACAAACTTTTTTTTCTCTGTGTGCTTTGATTTAACTCTCACATCTTAAACATGAAAATGTTATGTTAACTGGCCTGCCTTACACCTCTTGCAGCTGTGACAGGTATCTCTGTTTTTCAACCTGGTTCTGGGGAGACAATTTGGCTGCAACCAATGACTTCACTAGATGCCAATTTCTGTCTGTAATCAATCATATTTAAGTAGAGGTCTTATTCCAGCATTGTCTGAAATCTGGGAACATAGTATTTTTAAACAAAGAGAAGTTGAATCTAATTCTTGTGGGAACTGTCCTAAAAATTAAAGGAAATTATCACTAACAGTTCCAGCTGTGTATGTTTGTCCGTCTACTCTAAGTACCATGATGTTCCAAAAATGATGGATGGATTAAAAGCCAGAAGTCTGTATGACCATCAGCATCAAGTGACTCCGTGAGAACCCTAACTACAAAGAGGACTATTTCATTTATGTTAGGTAGAATGCCCAGAGGGGACTGGGCGGGCTCGTGGCCTGGAACCCCTACAGATTTTATTTTTTTCTCCCGCTTTCTGGAGTTTTTTTTTGTTTTTTCTGTCCACCCTGGCCATCGGACCTTACTCCTTTTCTATGTTAACTAATGTTGCCTTATTTTAATTTCTTATTTTGTCTTTTATTTTTCTTTTCTTCATTATGTAAAGCAGGCATGTCAAAATAACTACCATTGGTGGGCCGCTTCGACTGCCATACGTGCGTCAGCGGGCTGCACTGTAACAAATACTATTATACTATTATACAAAGTTACTGTAGCTTTCTTTCCAATACTGAAAACTTTAAAAAATGTAACACTTAAAGTTTAAAGAAAAGCAATTTATTTCCATACAGTCTCCATACAACAGTGTAGAATTAGAGTCTTAGCCTCTTAGCTAGGTCCTTATTATATTATATTCATATTATATTCATTGCTTATATAGAAGCCTTACAGTGTGAGATCTATTTCTTTTGTCCCGACACTTGGCATCTCTTGTTAGTAACCAGTTCGTCAATATCAGGCTTGAAATCTTGTGCAGCTGCAACTTTTATGAGGGATGAAAAGTGCTCAACGGTAAGTCTTGAGCGATGTGGGGTTTTGGTAGCTTTCATTAACGAAAATAATTGCTCACAAAGGTAAGTGCTTCCGAACATTGACAGTACTCTTGATACCAACTTACGGATCTGCACATACGAGGGTGGCAGGTAAGCATACAAGCCTGGTACACCAACTTCGTTGTATTTTGCCTTCAGAATAGAATCTGACTGCACTTCAATCAATTCCATTTGGATATTTCAGGCGCATTCTCAACGTTGTAAGAGAACAGCGCAATGCCCTGTTTGTGTGAACTGAAATCATGAAAATGTTCAGTAATTCAAGTTGGAAAACAAATCCTCCAAAAATCAAATTTTACTTTACTAAGTTTACTTCAAAGTTTATATTGTAAAATACGCCGATATGCAAAAATCCACCTGACCTACAATAATTTTACAAACTCAAAATCACAAAAATATGTTAACAAACAACTCACCAACTTCTTGCCTCCACTTCAGATCTTCAGCTGTAGTCTGCACTAACTGTTCGTTACAATACTAGCACAAAATTACATGAAACTAGAGCAAAAAAACGTGAAAATATGCAGGCTATTACTACTCGTGAAGGTCAGTTCTGCCCAGTGGCCAGTCTCAGCAGCCCAGTCAGTAGTGTAGCCTTAGCAGGGGTGGCTCTAAGCTCGTGGCGGCCCTGGGCAGAGAAAGAATCGGTGGCCCCTTCGCCTGGCAATGTCAATACGGTATCTTATGCACGGCGGATAGCCACATCCGTTGCGGACACTGCATAGCCGCCTCGTGCTCATGACACGCTTCTATATACGCGTGTCCGTAACTTGAAAACCAAGTGGCGGCCCATGATATTCTCATTACAGCAGAACGTTATAATACTACATATAGCTTACTGCTCCGACTCTAGTAAATACAGCCTACTAATTAACAAGAAACACAATGTTTTTCGGCCACATTGCCGTCAGTTGTGTCGTTATTTTCTCTTTCTGTTTTATATTCAATATATATTGGGGTGGCGGCCCTGTGCAGGTGCACAGTTTGCACATGCCTAAGGCCACACCTGCTGCCCGCTGCTGCAGCCTAGCACTTCAGTTGTGATGCTGTGGCTCATTAACTTTGGTCAAGGCTCGTGGCTATACTAGCTGATGACGTTTCCGGTACCGTAATGCCATGGGAAAATGCGCTTTTGTCAGAAGGCAGAAGTAAGAAAAGTCAATAAGTAGATGCAGATGCAGATGCAGAGTGATTCAATCACAAACGACAGTAATCATTTTGTACAAGTTCAGTGCTAACTAGGATCTGTCATGCAGGCCGCACAGATTTCTGTTGCGGGCCGCGTGTTTGACATGCCTGATGTAAAGCACTTTGAGCTACTTTTTGTATGAAAATGTGCTATATAAATAAATGTTGTTGTTGTTGTCTATTAGTGACAGGGGCAATAGGTGATCCTGAGGTTGCTTTCACCAGTGATTTGGTACACTTCATATAACAAACATTGTCAACTGGAATGAAAAAGTTTCTTTGTTGCTTATGCATGACATGTCAAAAGGTGACAATGTGGATTTGTTGAACAGTAAGAAAATGAGTTAATATCTGTAAAATATTATCAATCACTACCAAAGATTTGTGGGAAGACACAAAGAGTTCATGAAGTTAATCCAACTCTTTCATACTTTTACATGAATTACACATCAGGAAAATCTTTGTGCACGGATTTCAAACTTGGATCTAAATACTATGATGGAAATTGTTATGAAAACTGTGAAATGTTTCTGCATATTCACTTTGTCTTGACACATCACTAGTTTCAAGTCTTTTTTGAATCGATGGAAGGATATATACAAGGACATACCACTGTAATGTCAGGTGGGTGAGCTATGGAAATGTGCACTACCCTGATTCAGTCAAATCTTTCTATGTGAAAGGGACCAACACTACCCAGAGACTACTTCTTCTTCTTTCGGCTGCTCCTGTTAAGGGTTGCCACAGCGGATCATCTTCTTCTACATCTTTCTGTCCTCGGCATCTTGCTCTGTTACACCCACCACCTGCATGTCCTCGCTCACCACATCCATAAACCTTCGCTTAGGCCTTCCTCTTTTCCTCTTCCCTGGCAGCTCTATCCTTAGCATCCTTCTCCCAATATACCCAACATCTTTCCTCTGCACATGACCAAACCAACGCAATCTCGCCTCTCTGACTTTGTCTCCCAACCGTTCAACTTGAGCTGACCCTCTAATGTACTCATTTCTAATCCTATCCATCCTCGTCACACCCAGTGCAAATCTTAACATCTTTAACTCTGCTACCTCCAGCTCTGTCTCCTGCTTTTTGGTCAGTGCCACCATCTCCAACCCATATGACATAGCTGGTCTCACTACCATCCTGTAGACCTTCCCTTTCACTCTTGCTGATACCCGTCTGTCACAAATTACTCCTGACACTCTTCTCCACCCATTCCACCCTGCCTGCACTCTCTTTTCAACCTCTCTCCCACAATCCCCATTACTCTGTACTGTTGAACCCAAGTATTAAAATTCATCCACCTTCGCCAACTACTCCCTGCATCCTCACCATTCCACTGACCTCCCTCTCATTTACACACATGTATTCTGTCTTGTTCCATTCCTCTCCTCTCTAGAGCATATCTCCACCTCTCCAGGGTCTCCTCAACCTGCTCCCCACTATCACTACAGATCACAATGTCATCAGCAAACATCATAGTCCACAGGGACTCTTGTCTAATCTCATCTGTCAACCTGTCCATCACCATTGCAAATAAGAAAGGGCTCAGAGCCAATCCCTAATGTAATCCCGCCTCCAACTTGAATGCATCAGTCACTCCTACCGCAGACCTCACCACTGTCACACTTCCCTCGTACATACCCTGTACAACTCTTATGTACTTCTCTGCCACTCCCGACTTCCTCATACAGCTCCTCTCGAGGCACCCTGTCATATGCTTTCTCCAGGTCCACAAAGACGCAATGCAACACCTTCTGGCCTTCTCTAAACTTCTCCATCAACATCCTCAGAGCAAACATTGCATCTGTGGTGCTCTTTCTTGGCATGAAACCATACTGCTGCTCACTAATCATCACCTCACTTCTTAACCTAGCTTCCACTACTCTTTTCCATAACATCATGCTGTGGCTCATCAATTTTATTCCCCTGTAGCTACTGCAGTCCTGCACATCCCCCTTATTCTTAAATATCGGCAACAGTACACTTCTTCTCCACTCCTCAGGCATCCTCTCACTTTCCAAGATTCCATTAAACAATCTGGTTAAAAACTCCACTGCCATCTCTCCTAAACACCTCCATACTTCCATAGGTATGTCATCTGGACCAACGGCCTTTCCATTTTTCATCCTCTTCATAGCTGTCCTTATTTCCTCCTTGCTAATCCGTTGCACTTCCTGATTGACTATCTCCACATCACCCAACCTCTTATCTCTCTCGTTCTCTTCATTCATCAGCCTCTCAAAGTACTCTTTCCATCTGCTCAACACACTCCCCTCGCTTGTGAGTACATTTCCATCTTTATCCTTTATTACCCTAACCTGCTGCACATCTTTCCCAGCTCGGTCCCTCTGTCTAGCCAATCGGTACAGGTCCTTTTCTCCCTCCTTAATGTCCAACCTCTCATACAACTCATCATACACCTTTTCTTTAGCCTTCGCCACCTCTCTCTTCACCTAGCGTCTTATCTCCTTGTACTCTTGTGTACTTTCTGCATCTCTCTGACTATCCCACTTCTTCTTTGCCATACTCTTCCTCTGTATACTCTCCTGTATTTCCTCATTCCACCACTTGCTGTCACCCTTATTACATCTGCTATAATTTCCCAGCTGTCTGGGAACTCTTCACTGCCACCCAGTGCCTGTCTCACCTCTTCCCTAAACTCAACCTTGCAGTCTTCCTTTTTTCAACTTCCACCATTTGATCCTACAGACCACCATCCTATGCTGTTTAATTACACTTTCCCCTGCCACCACTTTGCAGTCTTCAATCTCCTTCAGATCAACTCTTCTGCATAGGATGTAATCTACCTGTGTGCATCTTCCTCCACTCTTGTATGTAACCCTATGTTCCTCCCTCTTCTTAAAATACGTATTCACCACATCCATGTCCATCCTTTTGGCAAAATCCACTATCCTCTGACCTTCTTCATTCCTCTCCTTGACACCATACCTACCCATCACCTCCTCGTCTCCTCTGCTCCCTTCACCAACATGTCCATTGAAATCCGCTCAAATCACCACCTTCTGTCCCTTGGGTACACTGTTCATCACTTCATCCAATTCACTCCAAAAATCTTCTTTCTCACCCATTGCACACCAAACTTGCGGTGCATATGCACTAACAACATTCATCATCATACCTCCAATTTCCAGCTTCATAATCATTACTCTGCCTGACACTCTTTTCACCTCCAAAACACTCTTGATATACTGTGCCTTCAGAATAACTCCTACCCCATTTCTCCTCCCATCCACACCATGATAGAATAATTTGAATCCACCTCCGATCCACCTGGCCTTACTCCCCTTCCATTTAGTCTCTTGCACACACAATATATCAACCTTCCTTCTCTACATCATATCTGCCTACTCTCTCCCCTTACCAGTCATACTGCCAACATTCAAAGTTCCTACCCTCAGTTCCACTCTCTTTACTTTCCTCCTCTCCTCCTGCCTCCAGACATGTCTCCCCGCTCTTCTTCTCCTTCTTCGGCCAACAGTAGCCCAATTTCCGCCAGTACCCTGTTGGCTAACAATACTGGTGGCGGTCGTTGTTAACCCGGGGCTCGACCGATCCGATATGGAAATTTGTATTGTTGTCCACATATTGATTTGGCAAAATTTTACACCGGATGCCCTTCCTGACGTAACCCTCCCCATTTAACCGGGCTTGGGACCAGCACGAAGAAACACACTGATTTGTGCATCCCCTGTGGCTGGGTTTGCATCCCCTGTGGCATCCCCAGAGCTTGAAGATGTCAAATGGATTGAAAAACTGTCGTTTTTGACAGATACTATAGCTCACCAATATAAGCTTAATCTGTCCATGCAAGAATTTATGGGGCTTTGCCACGCTTGCTGCTTATGTCAAAAACCACAAGTTTTCTTCCCTGAAAATTCAAGGAGATTTCAACTTACTATTGTCATGTACAGTACATCCAAAGGCTTGAATAAAGTTTTAACAGAGATTCCATGTTTTTGATGGACAAATGTTTTCTTTTCTCATTAAGTCCAGATAAAGTCCATGTCACTAAGATGAATTCTACCATGTTTCAGAGGATGAGCACCAAAGACTTTGAAATGTAACATTTATCATTGTAGACAAGCTGCACACAGTGCTTGAAAGTACAAAGGAAGATGTAGACTCCAGACTCACATCCTGATTCCAGGAAAATCTAACTGCCTCAAGAAAGATGCATATTAAATGCTATAAAAATTTTTCAGTCTACGTATCTGAGTGAGCAGATATGCTCAAATGTGAAGTCTATTCACAGAGGTTATGTCATATGAGACACCACTGATAGAACCCTGCAAAGGAAAGCAGGAAGAGGGATCTCACTACTTGTATATAGTAAGTAAACTTAAAAATGATACAGGTGGAGGTTTATGGTTCCCTATATTTAAAATTAAGATTTCAATATTTATTTGTTAGGCACACTATGCACTTCAGTTTATTAAAACTGCTTGAAACTGGCATGTAACACAAAAAATGATGTCCAACCAATGATATAAGTCACTTCAGTAAAATATGCATATCATGAATGTACAAAGTACACTGGATAAGCTTATCTTCCTGGTTTTATAAATACCTAAACTAAGGGATATTACTAACAACGGTATAATTTTCCTTTATTATAGTTACAGAAATTTTATTACATTTGTAAAAAAAAAGTTTTTTTTTAATTGTATAACTCAAGTGTTTAACACAAAATCAGAAGAAAGTATGATTAGCACATTTCAAGTCCTCAATTCATGAATTATAAACTTGTACAACCTAACACCATTATTAATGACTTCAAAGAGTTATTGTTAACTTTAGTATACTAAATATTAAAAGAGAATAATGCAAAAAATACAAACCTCATGCTTTACATTGTGGTCTACTGTACTGGGCTTGGTAAAACACCTACATTTATGTCTAAAGCATAAGCCTCAGTGGCATGCTTCAGTATGATGTATGGATTCTTTCTCTGCTTCACATGGCTCCTGAGGGCAACACAGAGGCACATATCCTCCCATCCATTCATTTTTTAAGAAACTGTTCAAGTGCATGCTGTGTTGACCGCAAGCCTATTGTATAACAGAAAATATGCCAGAGCTTCAAAGACTGATCTTCCACTTTGTTGATCTCTCCCATAGTGAATAGCATATTGAAGAATATAGTACTTTACAACTCTATGCTGTGAGGTTGAGATTAACCAAAAATATATGTCCATGTGGGTCACTGTTTAGACATCTGGAGTTCCCAAAATGATAAGAGAAACTGTTCAGGATTAAACAACGCAATTTGGGTAACATACTAATCCTGTCCCTTAAATTTCACTGCTTTCGTTCTTTAGCCAGAAAACTGCAGCTGTAATATATTACAGTGTTCTTTAAAATTGTAGTGTTAGCAGCTCTGGAAAAGTAGAATGGCCTTGTCTGTTGATCCCCAAAGTAAAGAAACAGTAATAATCAGACTGTGATACTTCTCAGTCTGTCCTTTTAGTGGTTCTCTAGATATACACTAACAAAGAAACACAAATACTGGATATGCGCTTCATGTTTGAATTAAAAACATGGCTGCTGGCCTTCCATGTAATAGTGTCTGACCCATTCCAGATTTTTAGCATAGTCCCTGTAACATTCATCTCTCCAGCTATACAGTATGAACTCATATCCAGGGGTAGTTCAAGCAGCACTGGGCACACTGCAAGAATCAAACTTGGATAGGGTTCCAGTCAATCACACTGCCCATTAATGCACACACCTACACTTATTTACACATTGCCAATTTACAATCTCAATAAATCTAACCCACATGGCTTTTGGAAATGAAGGGAAAACTACTCGGAAGAAAACCTCCACAGTAGCTGTGAGATGGTATTTCTAAAATCACATTTCATGACCACTGGGGTATCTGTATATTTGGCATGAAAATTTAAAAAAGAAAATGAAAACTTTAAAAATCAGAAAAAACTAGACATCTTGAATAAAGTGTATAAAGCTAAAGTAAGCCTTTAAAAACTTCTGTAGATTATTAGGGGCAGACTTATCAATATTCCAACTCCATTTTCTCATTACAGAATTTTTTCAGTCCCATTCTTTCATTACTGGGTTTTGGAGAGCTACAGAATATGACTATGAAATTGGGTGTAAAACAGAAAGCAAACCCGAATAAGTTCAAAGTCTACTATCAGGCAGAGACATGAATACTGTGACAATTTAAAGCCGCCATTTACCTAACATGAACAAACCCAGCCACAGGGGATGCACAAACCAGTGTTTCTCTTTGTGCCAGTCCCAAGCCCGGATAAATGGGCAGGGTTACATCAGGAAGGAAATCCGGTGTAAAATATTTCCAGATCAACCTGCGGACAACAAGACTAATTTCCATACCGGATCGGTCAAGCCCTGGGTTAACAACAACCGCCACCAGTACTGTTAGCCAACAGGGTGCTGGCAGAAATTGGGCTACTATTGGCCGAAGAAGGAGAAGAAGAGCGGGGAGACGTATCCGGAGGAAAGAGGAGAGGAGGAAGATAAAGAGAGTGGAACTGAGGTTAGGAATTTTGAATGTTGGCAGTATTACTGGTTAGAGAGTTAGCAGATATGATGGAGAGAAGGAAGGTTGATATATTGTGCGTGCAAGAGACTAAATGGAAGGGGAGTAAGCCCAGGTGGATTGGAGGTGGATTCAAATTGTTCTATCATGGTGTGGATGGGAGGAGAAATGGGGTAGGAGTTATTCTGAAGGAACAGTATATCAAGAGCGTTTTGGAAGTGAAAAGTGTGTCAGACAGAGTGATGATTATGGAGCTGGAAATTGGAGGTGTGATGATGAATGTTGTTAGTGCATATGCACCGCAGGTTTGGTGTGCAATGGATGAGAAAGAAGATTTCTGGAGTGAGTTGGATGAAGCAATGGACAGTGTTCCCAAGAGACAGAAAGTGGTGATTGGAGCAGATTTCAATGGGCATGTTGGTGAAGGGAACAGAGGAGAAGAGGAGGTGATGGATAGGTATGGTGTCAAAGAGAGGAATGAGGAAGGTCAGATGATAGTGGATTTTGCAAAAAGGATGGGCATGGCTGTGGTGTATTCATATTTTAGTAAGAGGGAGGAACATAGGGTGACGTACAAGAGTGAAGGAAGATGCACACAGGTAGATTATATCCTATGCAGAAGAGTCAGTCTGAAGGAGATTAAAGACTCAAAGTGGTGGCAGGGGAAAGTGTAGTTAGACAGCATAGGATGGTGCTGGAGATCAAGAAGAGAAGAGTGAGGGCAGAGCCAAGGATCAAATGGTGGAAGTTGAAAAAAGAAGACTGCAAGGTTGAGTTTAGTGAGGAGATAAGACAGGCACTGAGTGGCAGTGAAGAGTTACCAGACAGCTGGGCAACTGCAGCAGAAGTAGCAAGGGTGACAGCAAGAAGGGTGCTTGGCGTGACATCTAGACAGAGGAAGGAGGAAAAGGAAACCTGGTGGTGGAATGGGGAAGTACAGAAGAGTATACAGAGGAAGAGGATGGCGAAGTAGAAGCAGGATAGTCAGGGAGATGCAGAAAGTACACAAGAGTACAAGGAGATAAGGTGTAAGGTCAAGAGAGAGGTGGCGAAGGCTAAAAAATGGTGTATGATGAGTTGTATGAGAGGTTGGACACTAAAGAGGGAGAAAAGGACCTGTACCGATTGGCTAGACAGAGGGACCGAGCTGGGAAAGATGTGCAGCAGGTTAGGGTAACAAAGGATAAAGATGGAAACGTTCTCACAAGCGAGGAAGGTGTGTTGAGCAGATGGAAAGAGTACTTCGAGAGGCTGATGAATGAAGAGAATGAGAGAGAGAGAAGGTTGGATGATGTGGAGATAGTGAATTAAGAAGTGCAAAGGATTAGCAAGGAGGAAATAAGGACAGCTATGAAGAGGATGGAAAATTGAAAGGACTTTGGTCCAGATGACATACCTGTGGAAGCAGGGAGATGTTTAGGAGAGACTGAAAAGACATTGCTACTATAAATAATATGGTCATCAAAAATAACTACAAAATGTTTCAGTGAGAAAAACAACAGTATTAGTGAAAAATAGTGAAAACCAATCTAGAAACTTTAATCATAGAATAAGTGTGTATATTTAAAATTATTTCCTTACAGGATAACTGTATTTTGTTTTAACCTTTGTATATAACTTTGATATATGTGTTTATGTATGTGAATGTTTTAAGGTTTTATGTACTCCACTGTAACAATATTAAAAATGTATATCAGTGTTGCTATAGTGAGCCTGTGGACAGCGCTATACAGCAAAGGTTAGCAACTTAAGTCTTAATTTTAGCGACTTGATTAACAATATTTAAAAAGAGATTTGACTTTGACTATCTTACTGATTGCTTGTGACTTGACTTGAACATAGAAAAATAATAAAATCTTGTGTTATATCGCCAAAGTTGTTATTTTTCTGACTTGTATTTCTTTAATTTACATGCCATTAATATACTTTTTGGAATTCATATCTTTCTAAGTCATTAGGACTAATCAGCATGTGGGAGGGCAAAAGCAATGGAGAGATCAGCAGCAGAGATTATTAATTTTGGTTCTTCTCAATTTAATGCAGACTAAACTGCAAAGAACGTTATGACCATCTACAAAACCACATAATCTTTAAACCTTTTTTGTCATTTCAAAACCCATAAAGAGTTTTGTACAAAGCACAGAGTCCAGTTGTTTTTCCCATCTCAGTGAACCACTGATTCAATTGAGAATCTGTTCCACCACGAAGCCACACTAAAAGACACAGCAGAGAGTGTTTTTAAGTGCTTTATTATTAACAGTGATGTCCCGGAAGTAATGTTTCCTAAGTGCTATTCAAGGCTGCATTTATGTCCATCATCACAACCCTCTTCTGTAGCTCACAGACTTTTCCAGATGGGCCAAGATGTTAATGCATGCTACCTGAGTCATGAACAAGACGTGTTATATAATGCTTAGATGCTTGCACTAATTGATATCAGAGTTAAGACTGTTTTAACTCTTTAATTCCTTGGTTGAGTGTGAGTGTGGAGAGTTCACCCTTGAGACTCTCATGCTGTTTCATTATAACATGGCAAGTTCGATTTGTTTAATATAAGATGAAAAAATATTGCCTGCTAAAAACAAACATTACACAAGATAAACATTGCAAAAAATATACTGTGAAATCAACAACTGGCATCTCACTTCATTGCTTGTTTCTAGACAGATGTTAGGAACAGTATTGTTATTTAACATCTTTTATCTTTTAGAGCATGAGTGCCCTACTCTAATCCTGGAGAGCTACAGTGGCTGCAGGTTTTCAGTCTAACCATTTTCACAGTTTGTGCTGAAAATTAACTTCTTTTGCCTTATTTTAATTGACTTGCTATTTAAGAGTCTTTTTTCCATTAATTAGCATCCAAACAATAATGAGATACAAAATAAGCTAACACATGACCAGCTAACCTGTGTTCATTATACAATACCAGTAACGGCGCACTGCACAAATACACTTGACTTGAGCATTTATACTTTTCATACACTGTCTCTGTACGTTTAGCATTCGTTTGCTCAGTGTTTGATGTGCTTGCTGCTTCCTGAGCAGCTCTTCTACACCCTAGTGGCCCACTGCTTCTCTTCTTTCATCGGCATGTTTTCGCGTTAAAACTGATTAAGTTAGTTTTTGTGTTGCAATTACTTAGTACGTTTTCTTTAATTGTTCACTAAATCTGACACATAAGTCTTCAATCTGCCTCAAGAATGATTAGCGAAGGTGGTAGGGAATGAGAACGGCGCCCATACGCATGCACCGCACGGCCACCCTGCTGTGCGCTGAGGAGAGTTGATTCTACAATAAAATAAAATAAAATAAAATTAAAAAGAGTAATAAAATCATCACACAGAAAGCAGATAGTAGACGTCATGTAGTATATGTGTACCAAATTTCAAGTCAATAGGTGAAACGGTTTGCGAGCTACAGGTGATTTAATATCCTGGACAGACAAATGAACAGCCACAGTAGTGTATTATAGAGAAGATTGAAAAATAAATAATGGTGAAGAACTATTCTGGTTCCTGAAAAATTTTGATGGTGCTCTTAGAAAAAAGAAAAAAAAAACAAAATGAGAGTACCAACAAGCCATGCAATTAAATAAAAGGTTTAATTAACAAGAATCACTTTCTCATTAAGAAGCTCATTGGAGTGAAATTGGTTGGAGTTTGTGGCCCTGAATTAGCTGATCATCTGTTGGCTCACTTCACGTGTCATTTTTGTTTGGCCACTATTTAAGCAAAACAGAAGCAATTCTGAGGACTGAGTCTTAAAACAAATGGCAATTAAAATAAAAGGAAAAGGAGTCAATTAACAACAACAACATTTATTTATATAGCACATTTTCATACAAATAATGCAGCTCAAAGTGCTTTACATGATGAAGAAAGAGAAAAAAGACAAAATAAATAAGAAATAAAATACGGGAACACTAATTAACATAGAATAAAAGTAACGTCCGATGGCCAGGGAGGACAGAAATAAAAAAACAGGTCACTGTTTGCAAAAAAGTGAAAGGCAAGAAAAACTGCAGCTACTGCAGCCCTTTAGAATCGGAGCTGGACACCCATATTTTATAACTACCATCAGTATTTCTGTGTGCTTTTGTTAACTAGAGATAATTGTGGAGCTAGCATTGCAGGTTCAGCAGCCCTAAATGTAGCCTACTACATTTTTAAATGACCTAAGCAAGGACTTTTAGTATCGTAACAAAAACACCAAAAATAAATAAATAAATAAAATGCTGAAAGTTGCAGTGCTTGAGGTCAGTGGAACCAACACAATACTATTTTGGGCTGTAATTTAACTGACACTGGCAGTGCCTGTATCCAGGTAACTTGTTGGGCAAGTGTTTAGTCATGGAGGGGTGATAATGCAACTACATTGTTCTTCACAAATATCTGCTATATAAGAAAACACTAAGATAAGTGTGTTCTGTTCCCCCAGAGCAATCTGATTTGTCAGTAAGGCTTTAGTTAGTTTGGCTTTGGTAATGTGATCAAAAGAGGAAGCACAAGTGAGTGAGACACATGAGGAGGAATAAAGGCGTAGGTGGCACACCTTCAAAGGAAGAGGAGAGTTGCCTTCAAAAACAAGAAGTAAAATCAAGGACAAGGGTCAAAAATAATGACAAGAGTCTGAGATGCATGGTTTATGGGAAAGCACTCGACAGAATGGTATAAACAAAGAAAATCATAAACATCTAATATGATAAAAATCTCAGATTTTACATTATTCCTACTGTTTAATATATACTATAATATACTACCTGTTTAAGTTTAAAAGAAATTTCATGTAAATCTGCATTTTGCAATTATCATAAACAAAAACCAAGTCACTAGGAAAAGCAGGAAAAAGAAGGAAATGATCTAATGAAGGAATGTTTACCCATATGTAGCATGTTAAAGAGTAAGCAGCCTCAGTGACCTTATAATAATATTATTATTACTTATAATATAATTGATGTCTTTATCCAACTCAACTTAGAACACTTTAAAACATTTTGTTTTTCCAATTGAAGTACAGGCAGGTAAAGTAACTTTACTCATGGTGTGGCAGGTGGCCGGGTGTGGCCCTCAATCAGCCGCCTATTTAAGGAGCCGCCGCCCTGCAATCAAGGCTGAAGTCGGGTGAGGAGGTGGACGAGGTCAGAGGAGGCGGCAAGGAGAGGCCCTGAGTGTGTGGATAGTGAAGAGACGGCTTGGAGGAGAAGCCAGGACTTTGGGAGACTGTTGGGGTTTGTTGGTGGCGGTGCACTTAGTGACTTATGTACAATAATAGTGAAAATAAACGTGTGGTGATGGACTGCAACGTGTCTGCCTGTCTGTGTCCGGGCTGTACCTTTCTACAATGGTTACATAGTGTCAGTAACAGGATTTGAACCCACAACCTCAGTGTTTGCAGACCTAGGTCCAAATCCTTAACTGCTACACCACACTGGCTATCAGTAATCTTATTCTTAGGCGGAGAAAAAAAACAGCACTTACATAGTACTTCTGATACACCTGATTAACCAATATCACTATTACTGATCTCTTCCAAAATGTCTTGGTAAAGCTGGGTAACACCGAGAGTAAGGGTCAAAATCCATTTAATTTTCTGCAACTGTAATGAACTGTAAATAATGGAAGATTGTTAAAATATTTTGTTGATGTATAAATATGCAAAACTTTGTGTAGAAGTTGTTTTGATTAAGAGTAGATTATGTAGATGTGTCCCTCTGAAGCGGAATAACCTTTCAAAGCTTATTTTCATTAAAGTTCAGTGTGTTTAGATGCAGTGCATTTTTTAACAAAGTGTGGAAAACTGATAGCACAAATGTCAAATACTTTTAAGTAAACCAATTATGTACCAATTGCTCTTAGTTCTTATTAATAATAATTTTCTCAGAGAAAGTCTATTCTAAGCTTATACAATATATTAGTATACATCAGACATTATCATATCTAGCATAATTAGATTAATTGCAGATAGAGCTGAAAGTGTAAGCACTTTTATTACTCAAGTTTTCTTGACTATGACTTGACTGGACTTTCTTGAATAATTCCAGTGACTCAGCTTGACTTGCTGGAATGTAATCACTATAACTTAACATATGAAAATAGGAAACTTGCATTTGTAGGACTTACTCCATTATCTGCTATCCAGGAACAACATGCATTGAACTGAGTTTTCTGAAATGTGGAGGAAATTGGAATATCTGAAGAAACCCAATGGTGACAAAATATATACTCAAAACAGAAAGCAACCTGCCAGTGAATCATACCTTAGGAGTTGTGTTGTAGCAGCACTAACCAATGCACCATCATGTCACCCAGTTTAGAAAATGAACCTAATATGTTATTTTTATAATGGGTTTCAATATTTAAGCAACTTTAAAACTCTAAACTACACAACAATAAAAAACACGGTGGCCATAAATTGAGACTACAAAAGTGCTTTGCAAGTTCAGTTCCCATCACTGATTTCCTTTTGTGACCCTGAGCAATTCACTTACCTTACTCATGATCCAGGTGTAAAATTAGATAATAAGGTCTACCACACAGTGCTTCAGAATGGTAAATTATTAAATTACCACAACACTTCAAGAAAACTAGTTTGGAATTCTGAACTCAGAAGCAATAACACCATAGGGAGTATGAGTTTAAAAGAAAATGAGTTTAAACACAAAATCACAGTAGAGCTCTGAATGTAAATACAGAACATGTTTAAAGCTATCAAATTACAGTTTGGAAAAAAGACAGCAACATTTTATAACTCTTAATTGCTGTAGAACTCATAACAATAAAATCTCTGTAGGAATTTGTTTTAAATATTTGAATCAATTAAAAGTCCCAAGCTCAAATTGCAACACTAATGTGCTTTATAACTGGTTTAGAAGACAAAACAATCAAACTAGATTATAAAGGCAAACCCACACTTGAGATTAAATAATAAAAGCTTCTATTACTCCTGTGTTTACGATCAAAATGACATTCTAGTTTACAGTCTAATGTTAACCGCTTGACCCTTCTAAGATATTAAATTTGTTGGAAGGTGGTATCTGCTGTGGGTCACAACTGCTACTCAAAAGGTCTGAAAGTAAACTTAATTCTACTTAAAACATATAATTTAAAACAACTGATTTAGCAAACAATGCAATTCTTTTTCAGTGTGAAATTTTCCATAGGCCACTCCACATTCTAATCAATTCACTGAACCTAATTCACTTTCATTTTGTGTTCTGTTGGAGCGCCATTAATATTTCTCTGGGGCCACATTTCTTAGTTTTGTGTTTCCATACTGACAGGAATCAAACATGTCAATCAAAATGACTGATGGATTTTAAAAACTGTGAATGAAATACACATTTTTAAAAAAATATTTCTCAGAAAAAGCATTTTTCTTATTAGCATTATTTTTCCTAAATATATACAGTATTATTCTTCAGGCACAATCAAAATATTTACAGCACACAAAGATAATTTTAAACTTGCATATTGTTGATAAAATATAATACAATTTAATTTCAATTCTTGTAGAAGTCTAAGAAACATTATTCATAAAGAAAATAAAAACTGATCTGCCTCTGAAGTTGTCATTTCTTTACCTTTTTTAAGTAGGTCTCATAAATATAATATGTTTCTTGTCCATCCAACAATCTATTTTGTTAATCACCTTTGCCCACTTCAGGGTCATGAAGCAGTTGTGTCTGTATCTTACTTAAATTTCAATTACAACTTAAGATCTGCAGTATTCTTACTTTATTTCCTTTCATTTATCATCTCTTTCTCAAATTCTCTTTTTCAGTGTCCAACAGCATCTTCCATACTCTGACCACTGCTGCAAGAGTTTGGATAAAAGATATTATTTTTCTATATTTAACACCCCCACAGAGCCTTGAACTTTTACACTCCTATTTCACACAATTTAATAGATGGCTTCTTCAGAAAATCTTGCAGTAAAAGTCGAGGTGAAAGGACTAGTAAATCTACCACCTACCTCCATCTTTCGATGAGATTTGTAAGTGCAGCAATTGCATTGACACATCGATAATTAATAGGCTTCTATTAGGAAATACATAGTCTGGGAGACAGCCACAGTCTTGTTGCCACTCAGACCTTAAAGAAATGTTTAGCAAGATGAGGTCATTGCAAATCCTTTCTCAGTGAACACACACTGTCCCTCAGGCACAATACAAATTTGCTCTGAACAGTTTAAAACTCGAATGAGTTTTGCTTTATCATGCCCCTTTTCCACCTCCCATTTGATGCAACTACTCAGCCTTTGCCTGTGCCAGATTTGTGCTCTATTTGTTTTAAAAGGCACACTTAAAACACTGAATCTGGATCAAAGGCTACAGAATTAAATATTATGGAATCCTAAAGGTTACAATCCATACCAAACGTAAACTGTTATATTTTATTTTAAAAACCTTATTGTATAGGACTGCTAATAAAAACTACATTTATTGGATAAAAATAATCGCAACCTAACCCTCCAAAATTATCGTCTTACTTGACATGGGCCCAAGCTTCATAATATGGAAGATTACTATGACTACACTCAGATAATTAAAATTAAAAAGTTGAATTATACATCATGGGCATGCTACAGATCATCCCCTATACTATGAAAGCAAAAGGAGAAGGATTGATTCTTCTTCTTCTTTTGGCTGCTCCCATTTGGGGTTGCCACAATGGATCATGTTATTCCATATCTTTCTGTCCTCTGCATCTTGTTCTGTTATACCCATCATCTTGTTCTGTTACACCCATCATCTGCATGTCCTCTCTCACTACATCCATAAACCTCCTCTTAGGCCTTCCTCTTTTCTTCTTATCTGGCAGCTCTATCCTTAACATCCTTTTCCCAATATATCAGCATCTCTCCTCTGCACATGACCAAACCAACGCAATCTCGCCTCTCTGACTTTGTCTCCCAACTGTTCAACTTGAGCTGGCCCTCTAATGTACTCATTTTTAATCCTATCCATCCTCATCACACCCAGTGCAAATCTTAGCATCTTTAATTCTGCTACCTCCAGCTCTGTCTCCTGCTTTCTGGTCAGTGCCACCATCTCCAACCCATAGGACATAGCTGGTCTCACTACCGTCCTGTAGAACTTTCTTTTTCACTCTTGCTGATCCCCATCTGTCACAAATCACTCCCGACACTCTTTTCCACCCATTCCACCCTGCCTGCACTCTCTTTTCACCTCTCTTGCACAATCCCCATTACTCTGTACTGTTGATCCCAAGTATTTAAACTCATCCACCTTTGCTAACTCTACTCCTTGCATCCTCACCATTCCACTGATCTCCTCAACCTGCTCCCTACTATCTCTACAGACCACAATGTCATCAGCAAACATCATAGTCCACGGGGACTCCTGTCTAATCTTGTCTGTCAACCTGTCCATCGCCATTGCAAATAAGAAAGGGCTCAGAGCCGATCCCTGATGTAATCCCACCTCCACCTTGAATGTATTCATCACTCTTACCGCAGACCTCACCACAGTCACACTTCCCTTGTACATATCTTGTACAACTCTTACATACTTCTCTGCCACTCCTGACTTCCTCATACAATGTCACAAGTCCTCTCGAGGCATCCTGTCATATGCTTTCTCCAGGTCCACAAAGACGCAATGCAACTCCTTCTGGCCTTCTCTATACTTCTCCATCAACACCCTCAGAGCAAACATCGCATCTGTGGTGCTCTTTCTTGGCATGAAACCATACTCACTGCTCACTTCTTAACCTAGCTTCCACTACTCTTTCCCATAACTTCATGCTGTGGCTCATCAATTTTATCCCCCTGTAGTTACTACTGCCATCTCCCCTAAACACCTCTATGCTTCCACAGGTATGTCATCTGGACCAACGGCTTCTCCATTCTTTATCCTCTTCATAGCTATCCTTACTTCCTCCTTGCTAATCCGTTGCACTTCTTGATTCACTATCTTCACATCATCCAACCTCTTCTCTCTCGTTCTCTTCATTCATAAGCCTCTCAAAGTACTCTTTCCATCTACTCAACACACTCTCCTCTCTTGTGAGTACATTTCCATCTTTATCCTTTATTACTCTAACCTGCTGCACATCTTTCCCAGATCGGTCCCTCTGTCTAGCCAATCGGTACAGGTCCTTTTCTCCCTCCTTAGTGTCCAACCTCTCATACAACTCATCATACGCCTTTTCTTCAGCCTTCGCCACCTCTCTCTTCACCTTGCACCTTATCTCCTTGTACTCTTGTCTACTTTCTGCATCTCTCTGACTATCCCACTTCTTCTTTGCCATCCTCTTCCTCTGTATACTTTCCTGTTCTTCCCCATTCCACCACCATGTCTCCTTTTCCTCCTTCCTCTGTCCATATGTCACACCAAGCACCCTTCTTGCTGTCACCCTTACTACATCTGCTGTAGTTTCCCAGCTGTCTGGTAACTCTTTACTACCACCCAGTGCCTGTCTCACCTTCTCCCTAAACTCAACCTTGCAGTCTTCCTTTTCCACCATTTGATCCTTGGCTCTGCCCTCACTCTCTTCCTCTTCTTGATCTCCAATGTCATCCTACAGACCACCATCCTATGCTGCTTAACTACACTTTCCCCTGCCACTACTTTGCAGTCTTCAATCTCCTTCAGACTGACTCTTCTGCATAGGATGTAATCTACCTGTGTGCATCTTCCTCCACTGTTGAACGTCACTCTATGTTCCTCCCTCTTCTTAAAATACGTATTCACCACAGCCATGCCCATCCTTTTGGCAAAATCCACTATCCTCTGACCTTCTTCATTCCTCTCCTTGACACCATACCTACCCATCACCTCCTCGTCTCCTCTGTTCCCTTCACCAACATGTCCATTGAAATCCGCTCCAATCACCACTTTCTGTCCCTAGGGTACACTGTTCATCACTTCATCCAACTCCAAAAATCTTCTTTCTCATCCACTGCACACCCAACTTGCGGGGCATATGCACTAACAACATTCATCATCACACCTCCAATTTCCAGCTTCATAATCATTACTCTGTCTGACACTCTTTTCACCTCCAGAACACTCTTGACATACTATTCCTTCAAAATAACCCCTACTCCATTTCTTCTCCTATCCACACCATGATAGAACAATTTGAATCTACCTCCGATCCACCTGGCCTTACTCCCCTTCCATTTAGTCTCTTGCATGCACAATAAATCAGCCTTCCTTCTCTCCATCATTATCTACTAACCCTTTCCCCTTACCAGTCAGTCATACTGCCAACATTCAAAGTTCCTACCCTCAGTTCCACTCTCTTTACCTTTCTCCTCTGCTCCTGCCTCCGGACACATCTCCCCCCTCTTCTTCTCCTTTGGCCAACAGTAGCCCAATTTCTGCCAGCACCCTGTTGACTAACAGTACTGGTGGCAGTCGTTGTTAACACGGGGCTCAGCCAATCCGGTATGGAAATTTGTATTGTTGTCCGCATATTGATTTGGCAAAATTTTACACCGGATGCCATTCCTGATGTAACCCTTCCCAATCATAGAGCATTTTAAACAAATTTGGATGAATTTGCATCACAACAGCTAAAACTGACTGATGACATAACTACAGGCACTGAAGACCGAATGCACCCCTATCACCCCAGTGTCCCTTCCACCCAGCTCAGCCAAACCAATGACAGAACCCAACACAAGCAGACAGCTACAACACTGCTTTCATAAACATCTGGAGAAAGATCTAAAGCCAAACAGAGCAACACAAAACAGAGGTACGTTGTCTTATAATCTGAACAAGACAATGTAAGAGAAAATTAAAAATAAAGACAGTCCAGAGTATATATAGGAAAAAAGACAGGGTGATTTTATCTCTTAATATGAATAGAGAAAAAATGTAATACAAAGGATTTGTATATTGACACACACAAAGTAAAACTGAAATCAAAAGACAATGTGCTCAAAACCAAAAATAGCGGAGTGTCTCCTGAATGATGACAGAAGATTACTGAATGCACATATACCTGCGTGTGCACACACACACACTCAAAAGACTTCACAGCTTCCTGGTCACCTAAGATACATTTGGCATTAAATCAAGGCAATGCTGCATTTCACAATGTATCAATACAGAAATGTAACCTATTGGTTCAGAAACAAACTACTGTGTATTGTGAAAAGGTGCTATATATGCAACCGACACAGATTGGACACGGAGGCACACGTATAAAATAAATAAACTTTTATTTTTCTTCAGCTGGAGGACACATCTTCCCTGTGTCCACAGTCCCAAAGCACCAACACAAAAAAGTAACGTACTCTTCCTTTGATGCGCCGCCCCCCCCCCCCCAGCAACCTTGTCGTCGTCCTCCTTCACCCGACTCTGGCCCTAGAGTAGTGGCTGCAGGCTCCTTTTATAGCACCCCTGGAAGTGCTCCAGGTGCTCATTGACCTACTTCAGGCTGCACTTCCGGGTGTGGCTGCAGTCCAGCCCACATGGGCTCATTAAGTCATGCAGCCCCCCCTGGTGGTGGCCATGGAGCCCAACAGGGATGAGCTCCAGTGTTCCACCATTGTGGCCCCAATGCAGCCCAGGGGGGCTGCCACCAAATGTTCCGGGGGATGAAGGTTGCATCCCATAGCTGCTCCCCTGGATCCAGTATCAAAGGGGCATCCGGCCGGGCATGGATCCTGGCCGTCCGCCACCGTATTTAAATGGTAAGTACTTAGCAAATTACTATTAAAGACCAAATTAAGTGGTTTAAATTTAACTGAAATTCACTAAAGATAGATAATACACTTGGAGAATTACAGAGAAAAAGTCGATCCTAAACCCAGCACAGCTGGATGCAAGCCATTTTTATTAGGCTAAACCACAGCATGAAAGTAAAACAGCCATATGCAAGGTCCCCTATGCACACTAGACTGATAGTGCTCCTAAAAGCAGTTGTGACTCTGTATGTCATAACCTCTCACAAATGCAGACAGTGAAAACTGAACATACTTCTGCATTAATATTCATATTATTGCTGTTTTTTCATAATCAAAGCATTTCTGTTCTCTCTTATGTTTTTGTTATGGTTTTGCTCAGTCTTTTAACTGCAACATAATATTTTGTGATAAAATATTGTTCCAACAATAAAGTTACTTTGAAGTAAAGACAGAGACATAGGCAGAGAGGAGAAAAATACTGATGTAAAAATGAAAGCAAAGAAAGCACAGCATTAAGAAACAAAGCTGAAAAAGAACATTAGCCAATATATACTACAGAACAGCCTTTCAGTTTTTTAAATGACAAAATCCCATCAGACCTATAGTTCTGTTTCACTTTAAAATATATAGTGCTTATTATAATATATTGTGGTTTTTAATTCTTAAAATACTTAACAGGGAGATTATTTGTAAATTAGCCAAAATAATTATGTTTTTTTCTTAATTGGAAAATATGTATGATAATTTAGTTAAATTTCTAATATTGTATTATTTACTGTTTATTATTCACCTTAAGTTACAATATATTCAAAACATAAATCTGTCCATTTGCAGATCTCTTTTATTAAATATAAGCTCATGGAAAGCCATGGCAGAATATTATCAGCAGCAAGAAGTTATGTTTTATGCTGGTGTCACACAAAACCAATTTTCCAGTGATTTTAGTCCATAGCCTTCATTTATATAATCTTACTGTAAAAGAGCCATTGATGGTCAGACACACGAGTTGTGTAGTGTGACATCTCCACAACTAATCATAGCACCAGACAATGGAAAAACTGAAAAGAACCAGGTGAGCTTACAGCTCAGCTCATCATACCAAAAAATATTTGTACAGACACATCACTGTCAGTCAGCACAGTAATTGTCAAAATGTGGCAAGCTCACAATACTTTGGACCTTTGATGCTAGTCTGAGAAGTAGTGAGGAAGCAGTGCAGTCCATCATCCCCTGCAATTTTCAGATCATATGACAAGATCCAGCAACTATAGTCATTATGTGTGATGTACTTTTTGATTCAATGTTGTGCACTATAACAAACCTGGATGTGGTATCAATAGACTAATTTAAACTGATTTTAATTCAGAATCAGAAAATATAGTCTATAGCAGGTTCCAGTTAAACACAGCAAACCTAACACACCACAGATAATGGCAGTAGAAAACAATTAGTCCCCAGCACTTATTTCTAATAAACTATTTAAAGATTGAGGCATTTTTAGGAAAACACAGGTTTTGCAATCAGAACTCAACCTCTTAACAAATAAAGGAACAACTCATTTTTAAATCATTATTATGAACACGGAGAGAAGGCTAATAAAATCTTAGCTCAACAAATCCACAAGGAGGTAGTTCACAATGCAATATCAGTAATCACCAACACAGAACGGACATAAAATCATTGATCATAAAAATATAATGTATATATTTAGAGACTACTATAAGTCCTTATATTGTACTAAGTTTAAAGAATACAAGACACAATCTAACGTGTTTTTATATATATTACGGATACCACATCTAGATCCTGTCAGTGAAGAGGAATTGGATAAACCTCTGACACTATCAGAATTACTCGACACTATAAACTCACTTCAGAGCAGGAAGCACCAGATCCTGATGGCTACCCAGCTGAATTTTTAAAAATATTTTCAATTAAGTTAGCTCCCCTTTTATTAGCAACATTTATAGAAGCCAGAGACAATATAATTCTACCTCAAACTTTTGGCAAAGCATTAATTATTGTTTTTCCTAAGAAAAATAAGGACTTAGTACAATGTGCATCATATAGACCAGTGTTTCCCAAACTCGGTCCTGGGGACCCCCTGTGGCTGCAGGTTTTTGTTCCAACCACATTCCTTATCAGTGACAACACCTGATAACAGGTTTTTCTTTTACATGACATTTGGAAAGCATAGAAGCATGATTTTTACATTTATAAGACATTTAGAAATATTTCTTCTTTTTCTAAAGATTTAAATGCTTAACTCTCTTTTGTTGATTTCATTATATTTTGCCCCTTCTCTGTGCAGTATTCCCCCTTCGTTGCATCTTATTAATCCATCCATCCATCCATCCTCTTCCGCTTATCCGAGATTGGGTCGCGGGGGCAGCAGCTTGAGCAGAGATGCCCAGACTTCCCTCTCCCCGGCCACTTCTTCTAGCTCTTCTGGGAGAATCCCAAGGCGTTCCCAGGCCAGCCGAGAGACATAGTCCCTCCAGCGTGTCCTTGGTCTTCCCCGGGGCCTCCTCCCGGTTAGATGTGCCTGGAACACCTCACCAGGGAGGCGTCCAGGAGGAATCCTGATCAGATACCCGAGCCACCTCATCTGACTCCTCTCGATGCGGAGGAGCAGTGGCTCTACTCTGAGCCCCTCCCGGATGACTGAGCTCCTCACCCTATCTTTAAGGGAAAGCCCAGACACCCTGCGGAGGAAACTCATTTCAGCCACTTGTATTCACGATCTCGTTCTTTCGGTCACTACCCATAACTCATGACAATAGGTGAGGGTAGGAGCGTAGATCGACTGGTAAATTGAGAGCTTTGCCTTACGGCTCAGCTCCTTTTTCACCACGACAGACTGATGCAGATCAGACTGCACCGATCCGCCTGTCGATCTCACTCTCCATTCTTCCCTCACTCGTGAACAAGACCCCGAGATACCTGAACTCCTCCACTTGGGGTAGGATCTCGCTCCCAACCCTGAGAGGGCACTCCACCCTTTTCCGGCTGAGGACCATGGTCTCGGATTTGGAGGTGCTGATTCCCATCCCAGCCGCTTCACACTCAGCTGCAAACCAATCCAGAGAGAGCTGAAGATCATGGCCTGATGAAGCAAACAGGACAACATCATCTGCAAAAAGCAGTGACCCAATCCTGAGCCCACCAAACTGGACCCCCTCAACGCCCTGGCTGCGCCTAGAAATTCTGTCCATAAAAGTTATGAACAGAATCTGTGACAAAGGGCAGCCTTGGTGGAGTCCAACTTTCACTAGAAACGGGTTCGACTTACTGCCGGCAATGCGGACCAAGCTCTGACACCGATCGTACAGGGACCGAACAGCCCTTATCAGGGGGTCCGGTACCCCATACTCGGAGTACCCCCCACAGGATTCCCCAAGGGACACGGTCGAATGCCTTTTCCAAGTCTACAAAACACATGTAGACTAGTTGGGCAAACTCCCATGCACACTCCAGGACCCTGCTAAGGGTGTAGAGCTGGTCCATTGTTCCACGAACAGGACAAAAACCACACTGTTCCTCCTGAATCCGAGGTTCAACTATCTGACGGACCCTCCTCTCTAGGACCGCCAAATAGACTTTTCCAGGGAGGCTGAGGAGTGTGATCCCTCTGTAGTTGGAACACACCCTCCGGTCCCCCTTCTTAAAGAGGTGGACCACCACCCTGGTCTGCCAATCCAGAGGCACTGTCCCTGATGTCCATGCAATGTTGCAGAGGCGTGTCAACCAAGACAGTCCTACAATATCCAGAGCCTTGAGGAACTCCGGGCGTATCTCATCCACCCCCGGGGCCCTGCCACCAAGGAGTTTTTTGACCACCTCGGTGACCTCAGTCCCAGAGATGGGGGAGCCCACCTCCAAGTCCCCAGGCTCTGCTTCCCCATTGGAAGGCATGTTAATGGGATTGAGGAGGTCTTCAAAGTACTCCCCCCACCGACCCACAATGTCCCGAGTCGAGGTCAACAGCGCACCATCCCCACCATATACAGTGTTGACACTGCACTGCTTCCCCCTCCTGAGACGTCGGATGGTAGACCAGAATCTCCTTGAAGCCGTCCGAAAGTCGTTCTCCATGGCCTCCCCAAACTCCTCCCACGCCTGATTTTTGCCTCCGCAACCACCGAAGCCGTATCCCGCTTGGCCTGCTGGTACCTATTAGCTGTCTCCAGAGTCGCACAGGACAAAAGGGTTCTGTAGGACTCCTTCTTCAGCTTGACAGCATCCCTCACCGCCGGTGTCCACCAACGGGTTTGGGGATTGCCACCATGACAGGCACCGACCACCTTACGGCCACAGCTCCGGTCAGCCACCTCAACAATAGAGGCACGGAACATGGCCCATTCGGACTCAATGTCTCCCACCTCCCTCGGAACATGGTCAAAATTCTGCTGGAGGTGGGAGTTGAAGCTACATCTGACAGGGGACTCTGCCAGACGTTCCCAGCAGACCCTCACAATACGTTTGGGCCTACCAGGCCTGACCGGCATCCTCCCCCACCATCAAAGCCTACTCACCACCAGGTGGTGATCAGTTGACAGCTCCGCCCCTCTCTTCACCTGAGTGTCCAAGACATGTGGCCACAAGTCCGACAACCCAACCACAAAGTCGATCATCGAACAGAGGCCTAGGGTGTCCTGGTGCCAAGTGCACATATGAACACCGCTATGCTTGAACATGGTGTTTGTTATGGACAATCCGTGATGAGCATAGAAGTCCAATAACAAAACACTGCTCGGGTTCAGATCGGGGGGGCCATTACTCCCAATCACACCCTTCCAGGTCTCACTCTCATTGCCCACGTGAGCATTGAAGTCCCCAGAATGTATGCCCTCTAGCACCCCCTCCAGGAACTTCAAAAAGGGTGGGTACTCCAGACTGCTGTTCGGCGCATACGCACAAACAACAGTTAGGACCCATCCCCCCACCTGAAGGTGGAGGGAGGCTACCCTCTCATCCACCGGGGTTAACCCAAATGAACAGGCTCCAAGTCGGGGGGCAATAAGTATGTTCACAACTGCTTGGCGCCTCTCACTGGGGGCAACTCCAGAGTGGTAGAGTCTCCAGCCCCTCTCAAGGAGATTGGTTCCAGAGTCCAAGTTGTGTGTCGAGGTGAGCCCGACTATATCTAGCCAGAACCTCTCGACCTCGTGCACTAGCTCAGGCTCCTTCCCCTTCAGAGAGGTGACATTCCACGTTCCAAGAGCCAGCTTCTGTAGCCGAGGATCGGACCGCCAAGGTCCCCGCCTTTGGCCACCACCCAACTCACACTGCACCCGACCTCCTTGGCCCCTCCCATAGGTGGTGAGCCCATGGGAAGGGGGACCCACGTTACCTCTTTGGGCTGTGCCCGGCCGAGCCCCATGGGTGCAGGCCCGGCCACCAGGCACTCGCCATCGAGCCCCACCTCCAGGCCTGGCTCTAGAGGGGCGCCCCGGTGACCCGCGTCCGGGTGAGGGAAAACGCCGTCCAAATTTTTTATTCTTCATGGGAGGTTTCTTTGATGACAATTTAAAACGAGCAGAGCAAACACGCTGGGAAACAACACTGAAAAATCAAAGGCGGCAACTACTTTAGCATCAGAGTCACTAATCTATACATATTAATAAAAGGCAAAGCCCTCACTGACTGACTGACTGACTGACTCACTCATCACTAATTCTCGAACTTCCCGTGTAGGTGGAAGGCTGAAATTTGGCAGGCTCATTCCTTACAGCTTACTTACAAAAGTTAGGCAGGTTTCATTTCGAAATTCTACGCGTAATGGTCATAACTGGAACATATTTTTTGTCCATATACTGTAATGGAGGAGGCGGAGTCACGTATCGCGTCATCACGCCTCCTACGTAATCACGTGAACTAAAAACAAGGAAGAGATTTACAGCACGAGTCAAACGCGGGAACGAAGGTAAATGACGTTAATTTTTGACTGTCTTTTAATACTGTGTAAGCATACATATTAACACATGTGCAATTAAACGTGTGCATTTACGGGGTGATTTCTCAGGCTTAAAAGCTCGCCTTTTATCAAACGCGAGAACAAAGGTAACTGACGTTGTTCACTGTCTTTTAATACTGTGTAAGCATACATATTAACACATGTGCAATTAAACGTGTGCATTTACGGGGTGATTTCTCAGGCTTAAAAGCTCGCCTTTTACTAAAAAGGTAAATGCAAAACTATTTTCAATCAGTTTATTGAAACGCTCCCGTTAAGGATTGCAATAACATATTCGCGAGATAAAAGAACGAAGTAGGGGGAAATCAAGGAAGAGCCGCAAACAGCGAAGAGCAAAAAATTCATTAAACAATTGAGAAGGGAGCGAGTGAAGCATACAAGCATGTTCATAAGGGAAACAAAGCACGATGTAAAACGTAAGTTTAAATTAAGTTTATAGAAACGCTCCCACTGCGGATTGCAATAACATATTCGCGAGATAAAAGTTTAATGAGAAGACACGAGGTATAAACGAACCACACGCCGTGGCGCAACATTAGGGGCAACAGTTTCAACCATTCTATGATCTGCTTCTCGCAACTGAAAGACAGCACATGGCGGATGTTAGCCAACTTGCTGACCGCAACGTTAGGGGCTTCAACTCTGGCGCTGATGCCACATCTCAGTGCCAACAGTTTGCAGACTCTACTTAAAAGACACGCCCTCCTCACTGGACAGTTAAAAAGACCAATCAAACTAACGATGACATGAAGTATTACCCAATCAAAAGTAGGAAAGGAGGCATCTTCATAAAATGCGTGTGGGATGATTTGCATGAGACGCTGCTTTAAAAAAAATGATAAAAAAAATACGGGACAAATCCCGTCCCGTATTGATTCAAAACGGGACGCGCAATTTCATTCTCAAATGCGGCACGATTCTGTATTTTAAAGGACGGGTGTCAACCCTACAGTGCCAGGTAACCACCCATACAATCAGATTGTGATTCAGACTAGGAATGCAATGAATGTAATTACCCCGATCTACATACAAGGCGAAAGTCTTGCAACATTCAAAGATGATGGTTTGGGATAAGTTCACCATACAACATAAAAGAGCTTATGAAGCCTTGAACCGAAAAAAGCAAGATCTCAGAGATCGTAAAAAAAAAAATAGGAGGTAATGTCGTTTTACTCGCTGTAGATTTTAGTCAAACATTACCAGTTATTCCACGAGGGAGACCAGCAGATGAACTCAATGCGTGTTTAAAATCCATGCTTCTCCCACGCTCGCTTATATGTCGCGTGTTCTCGGGTAGGTACACCAAAAAATGTATACATTTAAGCATGTAATGGGCAAACAAAAAATGAGGTATACCCGAAGGCACTGCAGTAGTACTTAATGTAACTTTACTTCTTAAATGTTAATGTTTTACTGTTTAATAATTTATACGCTTCTTATATGTTGTTCAAATTCTTTTATCAAAATACCAGTGACAGCGCAATGCACGATAACATGGAGTGAATACACCATACGCATCCGCCCACGGCCGCCCTGGTGTGCGCAGATAAGAGTTGATTCTACAATAAAATAAAATAAAGATTAAAAGAGTAATACAATCATCACCCATAAAGCGGATAGTAGACGTGACGTACTATATGTGTACCAGATTTCAAGTCAATAGGTGAAACTGTTTGCGAGCTACAGGTGATTTAAAATCCTGGACAGACACACAAATTGCCACGGTAGCAAATTACAGAAGAAGATTTTACTGTTTAATAATTTATATTTATATGAAATGTGCTTCTTATATATTACTTCATATTCTCATATGATAATGATGTTAATATTTATATTGATTTCTATGTTATTGAAACTGCATGTATGTGTGTATATGTATATGTATATATATATATATATATATATATATATATATATATATATATATATATATACATATATATATATATACTAACAAAATACCCGCGCTTCGCAGCGGAGAAGTAGTGTGTTAAAGAGGTTATGAAAAAAAAGGAAACATTTTAAAAATAACGTAACATGATTGTCAATGTAATTGTGTTGTCACTGTTATAAGTGTTGCTGTCTTATATTATATATATATATATTATATATATAATATACACACACACATAAACATTTATATACATATACATATATATACATATCTACATATACACATATCTACATATATATACACACATACATAAACACACACATAAGACTTATTGACTGAAACGGGCTTTCACGAAAAAACTTAGGGCTTTGCTACAGGATACACCCTCCACAAGTTAACCAAGTAAAAATAAAATATATATTTCTGTTTTATTTAAACCTTTTAAGTTCGTATGCATAGCCCCATTTGGCTGTTTAATTTTTTTTCTTTCTTCAGTAATATTTAATCTCCTTAAAGAAAAACAACATATCCATTTTACTTTTTTTGTATCTCTGTAGTAATATTTTAGTGTAAAAGAATAACCAGTATTTAAACCTTTTATGTTACTTTATACATTTATTTTACACAATGTTGAAAAATTAATAAGAAAGCTACATATTTTGGCAGCTGCTGCTTTCATTTTGAATGAAATGAAAAAAGCTCTCCAAGAGAAAACGTCAATGAAGAAGAAACAGTTTGCACTATCTAAAAATCAGAAACCCTCATTTATAAAAGTTTGCTGCAGATGACTTAACTGAAAATAAATGAATAGTTCCTATGTGTATAATACATATTTATCTATTTTACTTATGCCTTTATTCCACCAACTTACAACATCTGAGGTACAATTTGTTACATTACTTTTGTTTTTTTGCAGCACAGGCAGGTGAAGTGACTTCCTCAGGGTCACACAGTGGTGTCAGTACCACGATTTGAACTGACAAGCTCCGGGTTTGCTGAAATATTACTGAAGAAATAAAAAAAATGAAAACGGGCAAATGGGGCTATGCATACAAATGTCCATCCGTCCATTATCCAACCTGCCATATCCTAAATACAGGAGCCAATAAGTAGATATGTATATATACAGTATATATATATATATATATATATATATATATATATATATATATATATATATATATATATATACAGTATATATATATATATATATTCTAGGTTATGTAAACATATATATACATAAATATATATACTTATATACATATCTACATATACACATATATATATATATATATACACATATACAAATTTACATATCTACATATATATATATATATATATATATATATATATATATATATATATATATATATATATATATATATAGATAGATAGATAGATATAAATATAGACATACATATATACATACATACATTCACACACATATATATAGAGCAAAATACCCGCGCTTCGCAGCGGCGAAGTACTGCTTTACAATTTTAAATAATAAACTGAGGGAAATTATACCAATAATTATTTGTTAAGGATCTCTTTGTATACCATGTTGTCAGTTCGCCCCTCCGGTTGTAATATGACCAAGTTGTGCGCTGAGCTTACTCTTGAGCATGCAACGTATACTTGGCCATGTGAAAAGCAAATCAAGAACAGCAAGACCGCGCCAGCTGCGGAGCTCAGCTTGGAGCGAAATGAAGTGAATGAAATGAGGTGAATGGGAGGGGAGATGATCACGTGACTCCAACACCCGTCAGTTCAAATTGTGGTACTGACACCACTGTGTGACCCTGAGGAAGTCACTTCACCTGCCTGTGCTGCAAAAAACAAAAGTATGTAACAAATTGTACCTCAGATGTTGCAAGTTGCTGGAAAAAAGGCATAAGTAAAATAGATAAATATGTATTATACACATAGGAACTATTCATTTATTTTCAGTTAAGTCATCTGCAGCAAACTTTTATAAATGAGGGTTTCTGATTTTTAGATAGTGCAAACTGTTTCTTCTTCATTGACGTTTTCTCTTGGAGAGCTTTTTTCATTTTATTCAAAATGAAAGCAGCAGCTGCCAAAATATGTAGCTTTCTTATTAATTTTTCAACATTGTGTAAAATAAATGTATAAAGTAACATAAAAGGTTTAAATACTGGTTATCCTTTTACAGTAAAATATTACTAAAGAGATACAAAAAAAGTAAAATGGATATGTTCTTTTTCTTTAAGGAGATTAAATATTACTGAAGAAAGAAAAAAAAAATTAAACAGCCAAATGGGGCTATGCATACGAACTTAAAAGGTTTAAATAAAACAGAAATATATATTTTATTTTTACTTGGTTAACTTGTGGAGGGTGTATCCTGTAGCAAAGCCCTAACTTTTTTTGTGAAAGCCTGTTTCAGTCAATAAGTCTTATGTGTGTGTTTATGTATGTGTGTATATATATGTAGATATGTATATATATGTATATGTATATAAATGTTTATGTGTGTGTGTATATTATATATATAATATATATATATATAAAAGACAGCAACACTTATAACAATGACAACACAATTACATTGACAATCATGTTACGTTATTTTTAAAATGTTTCCTTTTTTTTCATAACCGCTTTAACACACTACTTCTCCGCTGCGAAGCGCGGGTATTTTGCTAGTTAGTAAATAATGGAGTAATTAAACAATTAGAAGACCTTGAAAAGTAGAATGAAAATCAAGATGAAAATACTGTTAAAAAGAAAAAAAATACATTATCCCCATATAACTGCTTGGTTCATTTTAATATATATATTTTTTAGCAAACTTAGTTTTCTAATTTCTATATTGTTCCCAAAACACAGAACTTGGGAAATAACTGTTCACTTAATTAGCCCAGGGGTTCAATTAAAAACAGAAGCTGGTTGGAACAAAAACCTGCAGCCACAGGGGGTCCCCAGGACCTAGTTTGGGAAACACTGATATAGACCAATCTCACTTCTGAATAATGATGTCAAGATACAAAAAACTTCTCCAAAGTTCTAACTTCGGTAATATCACAAGACCAAACTGAATTTATTAAAGGTAGACAATGAGCTTCCAATCTTCAACACCTATTTAATGTAATATATTCATCTATAAAGTCTAACACTCCGGAGATCTTATTATCTTTGGATGTAGAAAAACTATTTGATATGGTTGAATGGGACTACCAATTTACCACATTGAATAAATCTGGGTTTGGTCCAAACATATGTGCATAGATCAAACTACTACCAGCCCAGAAGCTTCAGTTTGTATTAACATTATTTCAGACTACTTGAAACTAGAACACGGTACTAGACAAGGATGCCCCTTGTCACCACTGTTATTTGCAATCCCCATTGAGCCATTGGCTGTTCACTTTCAAAATGCATCAGAGATAAAGGGGTGGCGCAGTGGTAGCACTGCTGCCTTGCAGTTAGGAGACCCGGGTTCGCTTCTTGGGTCTTCCCTGTGTGGAGTTTGCATGTTCTCCCCGTGTCTGCGTGGGTTTCCTCCAGGTGCTTTGGTTTCCTCCCACAGTCCAAAGACATGCAGGTTAGGTGGATTGGCGATTCTAAATTGGCCCTAGTGTGTGGTTGGTGTGTGGGTGTGTTTGTGTGTGTCCTGCAGTGGGTTGGCACCCTGCCCAGGATTGGTTCCTGCCTTGTGCCCTGTATTGGTTGGGATTGGCTCCAGCAGACCCCCATGACCCTGTGTTTGGATTCAGCGGGTTGGAAAATGGATGGATGGATGGATAAAGGGGATTTTCAAAGAAGGACTTGAACAGAAAATATCATTATATGCAGATATGGTACTGTAAAGACGTATCAGTCCCACAAAATTCTGTTGCCTGCAGCCCTAACTGCACTAGCAGAATTGTAATAGATATCTGGACTCAAAATTAATTTGATCAAAAGTGTGTTTTTTCCAGTGAATTCTCTAAAAAACAACATTAAATTGGATACCTTCCCTTTTATCATTGCAGATCAGTTTAAATACCTAGATGTAAACATCACAAGTAAATTAAAAGCTCTTTTTCAACAAAATTTTTCTCTCTGCTTAAAAACTTAAAACAAGATGAGCATAGATGGTCTACCCTCCATCTTACTTTAGCGGGGAAAATTAATAGTATCAAGATTTATATTCTCCCTAAGCTTTCTATTTCAAAACATTAACAAATCATTTTTAAAAAAATTAGATTCAATAATAACTTAATTTATTTGGAATTCAAAATATCCACGCATCCAAAGGGCGGCCCTACAATGACCTAAATAACAAGGTAGCATGATTCTACCAAATTTTCAGTTTTATTACTGGGTGGCAAATATATAGGCTATAAAAACCTGGACAAACAGATGAACACACACTAGCTTGGTACACAATAGAAATGAATTCCTACGGTACTTATTTATATTCCTTGCTTTGTACACCAGTAAATGCAAGGTATCGTCAATATACTAACAATCCAATTGTCCTTCATTCACTCAGAATAGGGAACCAATGTAGGAAGCACTTCAAGTTAAGAGAATATTTTATCTGTGGCATGATAACCACTTTTTTTCCACCCTCTCAAACTTACACAGTTTTTAACGTTTGGAAAACATATGCGATTAAATCATTTAGAGATTTGTATATAAATAATGTCTTTACATCCTAGAAACAATTACACTCCAAATTTAGCCTCCCATTAGCATACTTTTTCCACTATCTCTAAATTATAAACTTTACTAAATGAAATCTGCCCGATGTTCCTCACCTCCCATCTATTTCTTGAGTCTTGAAGATTCAGACAGCATTTCTACAATGTATTAAACCATTTTAAAGACCCTTCCTTTTAAAGATCTCTGAGTGCAGTAGGAAAAGGATCTCTCACACAACATTTCAGAAAAGGAGTGGAAACCAACCATGCACAGAATTAACTCTAGCTCCATATGTGCAATGCATTGAATTATTCAAATTAAAATCTTTTATCGAGCACATCTATTTTGTTTAAAATTGTCCAAAATTTTTCCAAGACAAGATCCAACCTGTGAACATTGCAATTAAGCTCCAGCCTCACTAGGCCAAATGTTTTGGGCATGTACCAAATTAACATCATTCTGGACAAAAATTTTTAAATGGCTATCAGACAGCCTTGGTGTCACGATCACTCCTAATCCACTAACAGCTGTGTTTGGTGTACTCCCAGATGGGCTTAAAGTGGAGAATAGCAAACAACCTGTAATTGCCTTTACTTCACTATTAGCATGTAGATTTATCTTGCTCAACTGGAAGAATCCTAGCCCACCTCTTTTAAGTCAGTGGGTAACTGATGTTATATACTATTTGAAATTGAAAAAAAAAAAATCACATTTTCACTCAGATGGTCTGTTCAAAACTTTTTTTTAAAACTGGCAAGATATAATCAATGACGTTTTAGAATAAACATTTATATTGGGGGTGAAGGACTTCTTTGCCTCTTTACTACTCTCAAAGTTTTACTCTGGCTATTGGCCTTCCTCTCTTTCTCATGGGTGGGTGTTGAATTGAATTTAGTTTTGTTAAGTTTGATTTGATTGCATGGAACGTTACATGCTTTTAATAAATTCAAAAAAAAGGGGAAAAATGAGCAAAGCACTGGTAAGTCAGAAGATACCCTGTAAAATTACTTGTATTTTGATGTAAGATCAATACTTTCCAAGATACAATGAAGGAAGAGGGGTGTCAAATTTGACACTGCTTTTTTTCATCAATTTCATAAGACTGTTTATCAAGAACTAAACCACCTAGCAGGCTCAAATTTTGCATACTGGTACCTTTTATAGGTATTGTGTGTAACAAAATCAAAACGTTTGGTCCAGATGACACCACTTGGTAAAAGAAGACCTTCAAAAATGGTAAAAAAAAAAAAATATTTTGCATCTTTGGCTTTGCCATGTTTAGGCTTTCAGAAAGCTTACTTCTAACTGATTCAGCCTGTTGAAATTTTTTCCATGTTTAGATACCCCCACAGGTTATAAACAAACAAGAAACTGCACTGGGGTTTGACAAGCAGACCTCTAAAAAGTGAAAAAAACATTTTGGGTCTAATCTTCAAACCAAATTAATGCACTATGGGAATAGCCAAACATTTTAAAAATTATTTTCCTGTATCCTACATCGTCCCTTCATTCTCAAAAAAAAGTTTTACTTTTATTATGTGAATCTTTCATTTTTATTTTCCACACATGGGTTAAATTCACCATTTGTCAGTAATGATAATCATCAAGTTCTTCATCACAAACTTGGTTATAGGATTAATGGAAAAAAATAAATCACCAAAGGCACATTAAGCACAACACATGAAGAACAGCTACACTATAATGTGTTAAGTACAACTCTAGTTATAATGAAATGTTAACATCTTGGTTATGCAGCATCAGGAATGTGACCCATTTCATTTCTGTTTCAATCAATGTGCAGAGTGTAGGGCATCTTTGTCTTTTGAGATCAAGATGGTACTGCCTTCCCACTGACCGTTGTAGGTGCATTAAGCAGTGCAATGACACACTATAATGGTACCCAACAAACATCTTCTCTAGGTGGCCAATGTAAAGACTGTGAAGATTACTTTGGATGCATGAAACACATCAGAATGTCTGATTCTGCTTCACTCTTGTCATGAATCACACCAATCCAACATTTTTCATCATACATGCACCCAACATAGCCTCCAATAGGACACTGTCTAATGTGATGGGACACATCTGATCCATCAGGAGTGTGATCATGAGAGGGCAGGATCTCAGCTGCTACTTCAATAGTGAATATTTGGACAGTCAATTGACAGCCTTCATGAGACACCCTGCTGACTTTGAGTTTGTCATCTTCTGTATGGATGTAAAATTGGTATTCTCGAGTACTAGGTACTCTTTTGACCATGGAGAATCACATTCTCTGTTTAGTAACATGTGATAGGACATCATCGTCATTCAATGTGAAAAAACATTTGACATTTTTGATAACTTACTGATTGAAAACTCAATGATTACCATTATTGACACATAGCACATTCAGCCTAAATTTAGGATGGAAAATGAACATGACAGATTTGCATAAAAAAGTAAGGTTTGTGTTTTGAGAAAAAGGGATAATGTATAAAAAATTAAAAATACTTTTAAAATTATGTGCACATTCCCATATGTTGTTAGGGTGCTCTAAAAATGAAATACAAAACTTTTCTGTTTATTGCTTATTCAGAAAACCTATATAATTATCTGAATATGGAAAAAAAATCCAAACTCTGTGTTGGTTACAAAAATGTGTTTCTGAGGCCTAAACATAGTTAAGCCAAAAACTCAAATTAAGTTTTGGTCAGTTTCAAGGGGCTGCTTTGACCATGCAGGGTCATCTGGACCAAATGTTATAATTTTGTCAAATACTATACCAATTAATGTACCACCGTGCAAAGTCTGAGTCTGCTTGGTGGTATAGTTCTTGAGCTATGGACTTGTAGAATATGATGAAAAAATTAGGCCAAATAAAATTGACACCCCTGGCAACCTCTCATAACCCCCCGCCCCTACCTCAGTAAAATGGCTGTTTCTTGGAAAGTATTGATCTTACATCAAAAGAATTTTACAGGATGTCTCTGGACTAACATAGGTACACCTGGTAATTTTCCAGACTTTTTTGAGTCCAAAGTGCATGGGCCATTGGTTGGTTTGACATGGAATGACCCCTAATAAAATAGTAATCAAATGCAAAGAACTAATATGTGTAGCTTTAGTATTTTCAAATGCTAAAAAATAGGATTCTTTTGCTCCACTTTTACTGTTGTCTAAGAAGTAAGAAGTAACCACATCACAATTTTTCTTAAGTCAACATCCTTGTTCTATACATCTAAAAGAAAGCCAGGCACTGCTCTATCAGAAAATAATAATAATAATAATTCATTACATTTATATAGCGCTTTTCTCAGTACTCAAAGCGCTATCCACACAGGGAGGAACCGGGAAGCGAACCCACAATCTTTCACAGTCTCCTTACTGCAAAGCAGCAGCACTACCACTGCACCACCTATGAGGACATACATTGGTTTAATGAACTGCATAATGTATAAACATTTCAACACAATATGGTGACATTTTTTTGACATTGTTTACGATGTTTTCCCTCAAAACCAAAAAAAACTCCATTTTGATTTTACACCTGCCTGTATGCTTGAATTTAAGAGACGTCAAAGTGTAAATGCAGAGCCTTACAACCAGTTAGATCAGTCTCAAAACAGACTTATATGGGACTGGAAAAAGTACAGACATTACAGCAGTATGTGAAAGTAAAGCATCTCTGCTTTGTATTGATGCATAAATTTATTGAACGTATACAGAGATCTGTCCCTTTCTTTTGTCAGCAGCAGCTAAGCTGGGATAGCTTTCTCATTTGCATTGCTTGCAATCAGTTTGCTCCAGTGTAACATGCAAGAGCTTTTTCAAAAGCGCTAAGGATTTCAGCTATCATATTGAATAAATATCTGACAGCGACATACATTTATTGACAAAGAAACTATTCTATCATTAAAAACATCAAGACTTACAAAAATAAGGATACACATATTAGATACACAAACCTCCGCTCTTTTCACAAGTAAAACAATTTGTGCCTCCTGAAACAAAATCTGTCATAATTATCAAAAGCAAATTATCAAAAGTAAAGCTGCAAACCAACCCTACACCTCTCACAGTGCTCTTAGTGGCACTCAAATGAGACTGTCACATGTAAAAATAAAAAAAAGATCAATAGTATGTGACTTAAATTCACACTAAAACTTGGCGTAAAGACAAAAGCAGAAATATGCGTACACACAAAAAAATCCATATGCATAAATCTGTGCATTCGCCAACTTCCACGTTCTTCTGCTCCATAAATCCGGTTCGGCGTGAAAAGTAACACAAGTGCACGTGCCTGCCGCCACTCCCCAAACTCCTCCCAGAATTATGCCTCTTTGAATATGCAAATCAATATAAATAGCCCTTAAGCTCAGCATTCTGTGAAAAGGCAATGGCAAAGGCACGGGGGAAGTAAAAGAATTTCAGTGAATACCAAGTGTAGGCAAGGAAAAACATACTATTTGTTTGTTTAAACAGTGGTATAAACAACAAAAGGAAGTTGATCGAGTGACATAGAGTGTCGGAGACACTCAAAAGCTCAAGTTCACAAAGTCGCACTGTGCCCGAAATAAAAAAGAAGTTATCACATATCAAAGTTGCCATGAAAAGGCGACTCGCAGTCCACCATCTGAGTGACATATGAAAGCTTATTAGGGTACAGAGAAAAAAAAATAGGCACACAGTGGGGAAAAAAGCACAAAATATCAACTTTAATCTCGAAATTTCCACTTTAATCACGTAGTTTATTTTGTCATTAAAGTAAAACATCATAAACTTCATCTTAAAATTGCTTAATTTACTAGATTCTAAAATCCCATCGTAACTAAAGTAGCACGTTAAATCCTTTCTTTTGTATTTGATCTTCTATGTGCTCTATGTGTGTTAATCACTACGTGCTTCTTAGACAGGCTTTCTCTTCATCCGACAGGACACAGAATCCATTACATTCATGATATTACAGCTCTCTGAATAATAAAAATACTGAGATGTATACTTGATATCATTTTCATGATGATAGGAGTTAAAGCATGTTATTAAACATGGAAATATGGTGGCGCAGTGATTGTTCATGCCTCACGCAAGATGCTTGTTGCGCCATGCGTGACCTTCGATGAAATAATTTATTGCAGCAGTACTGTCTCTTTCAAATGTACTAACCCCCAATTCCTGTCCTTACTTTTCTTTCTTCAAATACCCAATCACCACACAATCAGCTCAGTAATAGACGTTAAGCCATCTGTAAGCAAGCTTAGAACGCCAATTCTTAAAAACTTTTAAGGAACATTGAAATATCTTCGTAGTACATGTTTAATTATTCTATCCATCTATCCTTCCAGTGTCGCGCCAGCCCCAGCAAGAATACAGCGCGAGGCAGGAACAATCCATGAACGGAACGCTAGCTCCTCGCTAGCGCTGTGGCACCATGTCCTCACATGTTTAATTATTAACAATACAGATTATTTAAATGAAGTTGAAGTTTTATCTGTATAATAAACATATTTTGCTGCATTTCATCTTAAAAATGATATCGTCATCATATGTAAATACGCGCTTTATAAAGTGGCTCAGGTTGTGCAATATTATAACTGTACTGCAAGTTTACAGTTATGTAATTGTACTTATAAGTACAAAGCATTCTACAAGGAGCACTTGATGGACTGATTGAGTGCGTTTATAGTTCTTGGGATGAAACTGTTTCTGAACCACGAGGAAAGGCTCTGAAGCGTTTGCTGTATGAGAGCAGTTCAATAGACGGCATGGCTGAGGCAGCGTGTGCTTGATGCTGTATACCAATAATTCTCTTTCCAATCAGCTGCTGTATAGCTGCGATTCCCCACTCAGATACAGTGATATAAATACTCCGAGTGGTGAAGTGAGAGTAATATGGAAAAAGATGATCCGCTGTGGCAACCCCTAATAGAAGCAGCTGAAAGAAGAAGAAGAAGGTGCAGTGAGAGTAATAACGCTAAAGCAGCTATGGTATTTAGAATAGTTTGAACATTCTGTGGACCATTATATTGTTACAGGTTAATTACAATCAGATGCATTAAACTAATAAACAATATGCGGTTAATTTCAGTGTATTTATAAAGCCACATTAGGGATGTGGATCTAAAAAAGAAAGGGAAACCACACTGGAACAGTAGCACTGCTTTGACACTGGGTGCCTTCAGTTTGCAAAATCGAGTGCAGAACTTGCGTACGGCAAGCATTTAGCTATCATGAAAATGTTCGTAGCTTTATACCAAGTTTAGGTTTTATACATAGCGATTTGAGTGTGAAAAACAGGCTTACGCAACATTTTTGTGCATACACACTGTTTATACATGAGGCCCCAGGAATTTCAGAAATCTAACTGCATAATGACTTGCACATCACCTTGACATGAAAACAGGCACTGAATAGGGACAAACGAACACGGATCTGCTCACTTTCATAGTAAAAATGCTCTTATCAACCAGTCACTGTGGCTTACCGTGATAAGTTAATATGCAATCAAAAATTAAATGATGTTGTGTTAATCAGATGTATCTAATGTACTATGCAACTAATCAAGTACTTTTCTGCATACAATATGTATATATTGATTAAAAAAATTAACTAATTAATCACAAATATTATGTAATTAATCACAATTAATCGCATCTAACATTAAAATATGTGATTATAAAATTTATACAAAAATCATAAAGTAAATACACACTGAATCACAAAATTAATGTAGAATCAATACAGAGGAATTAAAAAAAAAATAGTGGCATTGCTTCTCGACTTTCAATGCACTGCTAAAGACTGATGTAATTGAAAGAATACACCACTTAAATGGGCAAACATTAAAACTTGTGTTAAAAGTCAGCAAATGCTATCCCAAATTGTTTATCACCATTAACGATTGAAAATTATAATCTATCCTGTGTTGTGTCTGCGAACAGCAACCTCCAAGCTGCTTTTTTGCCAACCCCTTTGTCGCCCTTTCGGGCAGTTTAGCACATGTTAGAGTTTTAATGCCTTTATGGTTGGTAGAAACATGGTTTGCCTTGGAATTTTTTGGGTTACAAAAACGTGCCACCACAGAAAAAACGATTGTAATTCACTGCTCTACTTATACCTTTGCTCCCGGCACACTAAAAAAGATCTCCATACCTTAAAATCCCACACCCTGCATTACTTGGATGGTTATGTTCTTTGCATAAATTAGCAAACATACTGAAAACTGGAATAATGGGTAGTGATAATTATTACACTTCTATTTTTCATAGAATTTTGTCATTATATTTTAGGAGAGTCAGCACTGTCAGCTGGCTAGAAGACAGACGAGTTAAATACAGAGGGTACTAGAGACTTATTTTGGTTTTAGTGCCACTCAAAGATAACTTATTTAGCACCTATGGGATATGACATTGATTTAATCTTCTTACAGAAGTATGAAATGAAAATAAAAAAGGAGACAGTGCAATTTTTACCTTTGCAACTTTTATTCCACCAGGACTGCTGTAAATCTCCCTCTCCACCCCTTTTCCTCCCACTCCCCTACACCTATGTCAGTATGTATAAATCAAGAAAATGAAAACCAGTACTACGTATTCACATGTGGTGTATCATTGTGAACGGTATAATACAAAATATTAAACCTTTAAATAAAAATTTTTAACTGAATAAAATTTTTAAAGGTAGAATATAAATACAATACATGATGTGTATGTAATTCTTTAGGCACACACTTAATTTTTTGTATTATTGTTTCGCAAAAAAAAAAAAAAATTACATAAAAATACCACCCTGACCAAACTACTGCTTGAAGCATTTGCCTCGTGGCCAGGCCTGGATGGGACAATATTTTTAACGCATTAAACAGGCCACATCAATCACAAAAGTTAACACAATAACTTTCCAAGGCATTATATATAGATATATTTTACCAGGAGCTAATTTTATTAGTTCACTTGCGCTGCTTACTTAGTGGTGTTGATGTAAAAAAGATGGCAATAGTAGCCGGTATTAAAGCTGTATTTTGTAATGTTACAAAGGAAACTTAAAATTGATTCAATCAAAGGTAAAACTGCTCTTGTAATTTTCCTTACTCCAAAGTTATTTCTATGTAATTTACTTTAGTGTTTGTAACTCTGCTCCATTTCCTTTCCTGTTAGCGTTCAATTACGGAATTCATATGTGAGTCTGAAAGTCTTATTTAAACCACCTAATCACCATCTTGCTGGCTCTTTTACTCACTTTATGTTCATTCCTTTCTGTAAGTTATTTAACCTCTTGACTATTTTCATTTTGGTTTTCTGGGCTTTTTGTGGGGGTTTTAAGGATCTGGTTTTGTTGATTTTTATACTGCCTTATTTTTAATGCTCTTTTCTTTGATATGCTGGTTATCTTTATTTATTTAGCATTTCATTTTGTTACTTAATTTTTCTTGAAATTTCTTCTTTGTTCTTTGCAAGGTTTAGAAATGTATTTTGTATTTTCCCATATTTAACTTAATAAACTAATTTTAATAGTTCTGTGTTTGTCCAAGATTTTTGATGGTTCTAGCCTTCCCTATCAGAGTCATCATAACTGTTCTGATGTGGTATTGTTAAATTCTGATGTTTATATAAGTTCCATCATTTGTTACAAATTGTTTATAAAGTCTTTGATTCAAAAGGAAAATTCAAAAGGAATTCATACTTTTGTTTTTGGCAATAATTATGCATACACTTTGATTAAATTTGTTAATATTTTGTTTTGAATTTATCAGGATGCCATGTTGTTTTAGCTGTCATTCTGTAAAACAATATCCATGACATCACAGTCCTTTTAGAGGGTATGGGTAAGCACTGTGAACAAACTATTGTCCAATATTGTAGATGCATTTCTAAAAAACTTTCATTAGCGCTATTCCTTTAGTTCTTCTGGATACTGAATTTTGGCTAGGGCACTAGGGCTTTGAATTTGTTATTTGTTATTGGTTTTGATGCTTGAATTTGTATTATCTTGGCTTCAACTGGTAGTTTGTTCTGAAATATATTCATCTCTTGGTCCACTCTGTTTTATATAATTGCCGTTTTCCCATCAGAACAATAAAATAATTGACTTGTTCCCCAAAGGAAAGCCAATGCCTTATAAAAAAAACCTCCCAAACTTTAAGAAAAACTACCAATTAATACTTCATCCATCCATCCATCTTCCAACCCGCTGATTCCAAACACAGGGTCACGGGGTCTGCTGGAGCCAATCCCAGCCAACACAGGGCACATGGCAGGGAACCAATCCTGGGCAGGGTGCCAACCCACCGCAGGACACACACAAACACATCCACACACCAAGCACACACTAGGGCCAATTTAGAATCGCCAATCCCCCTAACCTGCATGTCTTTGGACTGTGGGAGGAAACCGGAGCGCCCGGAGGAAACCAACGCAGACACAGGAAGAACAATATTTATTTATTAAAGAATAAACAAGTCACAATTGTCATAATTAATTAAATTAACTAGACAAAGAAGCACTGAAAAGAATAGGAGGAAAAATGCAAAAAGGAATTAATATACAAATTATAAAATCAAAAAAGTCAAATCAAACATCTTTACCAAAGTAAATGATGAAATACAACAGGCTGACTATGCTAAAAGAGAAAATTTTCCATCAAGAAACCAGATGGTAAGAACAGAAAGCAAATACTTATTACAAAGGAGTCAAAAGCTTCAATTCCTAATTCTTATTTCTGTAGGTTTGAGTTTAAACATCAATTGAAACTAAATAAATAATCAAAAAATCAAAATCAAATTACAAAATCCAGAAATCATACAAGTTTAGACAAATTTAAGGCAATTGAAGCAAGAAGAATGTCAATTAAAGTCATAGCAAACAGCTGTGAAAAATAAAAGTCTTGTTTATTCCTCTCCGATGACTGCAACCCTAATGGCTAAAGTACCTGATAGCACTGACTAAAGGTGCCATGAAACAGGTGGGGATGACAGAAAGGCAAAATCTTAGCAAACAAAAGAGTAATGTTAGATCAATTTTATCAATGACTTTGTGAATGTTGTAGTACTAGTTTAGTTTACTACACACAGCCTTCTCTGTTGAAGACTAAAGTGGTTTAATTCTCTTAGCCTGTCAAAGCATGGTTGTTCTTTTGTCCTGGGGTTCAGTTGCCTTTTAACCTCTGCATAATTTCCACTGTGTGTTATGATTCTGTTTTTTATCTCCTGAGATTTTATGAGCTTTATTTTTTTGACATATTGTGCATAGTAATTTCTCCCAAGGTGTTGGCAACACTACACAATGTGTCTTTGTAACATAGTCACCAGAACAACAAATGGAACTCTAGATGCAACCTCAATAACTCATTACATAGTTTGAGCATGTCATGCCTTGATTTATATCCAGCAATGTTTTAATATAACTCTATGTTGCCTTCCATGTTGATAAATGGAGTTGCCTTGGGCCTTGCCCTTCCTGTGTCAAGCCAGCAACTCCATTCCTAACTTCTCCACAATCCACACCTCTTAGGTGGCTATCTGAACTTGTATTTATTAGTTTTACTGTGCATTCATTCTTCTGCCGTGCCTCTCAGATACCTTCAGGCTCCTTAAAATAGGATCTCTGACTCCTAGTACAGTATAAATGGGGGTTGACCCACTTCTGGATATGAAGCATGTCTCCTTACATTTGTCCATAACAGATTGTCAGACTGACTGCCTAGGGTACATTACTATAAGCAGAGTCTTTTGTGATATTGTCTGTTCTCATTTCTACTGACTAATCATCCATATACTTTCAATTCTCTGCTCCTTTTCAGGGTCATGGGAGTAGCATACTGAGAAGGATAATACAAACATCCATTTAAATAGCAGAGTATCTATTTTCTTCTTGCTCTTGCTGGAATACTTCATTTGTTGCATCTGTCCTCAAGCCAGATAACACTAGAACTCCAACTGGCTTTCTGATACATAAAGTGCCATCTGCGTACATAGTAGCACATAACCAAAAAAATCTTACACAAAAAATGTATTTCAGTTATTTATGCAATGTGTAACCTATATTCAATAATACATCGATAATACAATATATCATAACATTACCAAACAAAATTATCTCATTATTTTAGATCACAGACTCACTAACACAAGCTGTGCCAAGCAGTGCACAAAACAGTAGAATGAAATTAGCTCCTAGAAATAACCCCAAAAAGTGGGAATTTCCAGTTCTCCTAATTATCTATTTTTTGCACTGTTAATTTAAGATGAACTGGAACCATCTAAATAATCCCCTGTCACACATGTGCGACTAGGAGCGAGCTGAATGGACCAAGTGGAGGTGATTACTCGCCGGGCCAGGGGGTGGCGGGGTGCTCTAAACCTATGTCTGTTATTTCTGCAGATCAAATACAGGAAAACCTGCCTGATTGTCCATAAAAGGCACTTTAACCACTAAGGCTCTTTTTATCTTGGTGGACAAGTTAATACTGGAAATGTCTAAATTGTTACCCTTGATTTACATGTACACACTGCATTACTTACCTATGTAACATCCATTCATTACTCAAATCTCAAACACACGCTTCAAATTGATCAATATGGCTAAGGCTGGCAGCCTCACCTTCAAAACAGAGAAAGCAAGAACACCTTTATCAGAGCCAAGCGCCTGTCCATGCCCAAGGGCACTTCCCCTGAAAGAGCTACCCTTCAGAATACCTTAGCAAAGGCCAGGAACCACTTCAAGAGCTGTACTCCTGCTGGGATTTATAAGATAAACTACCTCTGAAAGGGTTGCACAAATCACACATTGTAATAGAGGTTGGCGACATCAGCTTCAATACCTTCACAATGTCCTGAGAGACAGATGTCTATACACTTTGGCTCTTTCATCATTGCACTTGAAATGGTTGCTCATTTCTAACAGAATGGCCACGGCTTGCACCTGAACAAACATAAAAGACATACTTCAATTGGGCAAGATTGCTACCTTTAAAGAGATAAACAAAAAACACTGCATACTGGAGCAGATAATATCGATAAACAAGGCAAGTTTCAGTGAGAAAATATTCAAAGTTTACTTAAATCATTACTTATATTTATTTGCCAAAATAAACAGGCACTAAATACCAGAAATTAAAAGTAGAAGAAAAGATACAACCTGAATGATTCAATTCAGTATCCAAAACAGCAAGCTTTGCCTCAGTTTAACCAGGAGAAATACCCATGTAATTTAAGGAGTTAATTCTTTTTTAACCACCCAAGACATTCCTTAAAAAGATGTGCCATAATGAAGCAGGTTTGGCTCCTTTGCATTTTCCTTTCATAGCTGGGGCTGCACTTTCATCTTAGTACATGTAAGTCTTTTTCAGTGCATCTTTAGATTTTGCATTTTCATAGCAAACCCTGTGTTCTAATCTTAACACAGCTGCATCATTACTCCATTTTCAAAGCAGATATGGCATCTGCCTCACTCCAGAATTGATTATATATCTGAATCTTACAATGGTACAGTATTAACTATTTCTCAAAAGCTGTAGTGTATTCATTTTTAGCCTGTGGCTTGATACATATTTTTAGTAAGTGACATCAGTAAACAATATTAGGTGATTGACAGCCTCCCTTTGGTAATCTTGTGTTTCTTTTAACTTGATGTTACTTTTAACCAATTATGAGGAATAAGTTAAATAATAAAGTCCCCAATTGCCTCCATTTTACAATTGCTTATGAACATATACACACTGGTTATTTTATCTGAGCTTAAACATACTTCTTCTTAACTTTTAGTTTACATTTACTTTTTCTCCAAATCTCTGTATTGGTATATTTATTTGCAGCCCAACACTGTGTTAATATACACCAATGGCTCAAAAGAAGAACAGATCTAATGAACCACTTTTCTAAAGTGATCTCAGACTTGGCCCGCAATGTCTTCCAAAACATTTACCTTCTTCACTAGCCCATCAAACTCTTCATTCTGCCAATCTCTTCCTTTTGCTTCTCCCTTTGCATGTGCTCCACTGCACCCCCAGCTTTCCCTGGCAGCATTATGTCATTGTCAGCTAAATGTTATGTGCTAAACTCTTGGTTAAATGAAGAATTTTTTTAAATCTTTGTCAGTTTATTCATCTAAAAGCTACATCTTCCCTAAATAAAACACTTAAATTAAATATTACAAGTCTTATTTTATAAACTAAAAACCTGTGATTTCTAAACGCCATTTCCATACCCACTTGTATCAGTTTTGCAAATATTTACTTTTCAAGATGTACTAAACCTTTACAGAAATATGTACAATATCTCAATATTTCAGTCATAGTTTTCCTGTGTCAAACATTTATATCTGTTATTTAAAAACACAAAAGAGATTGCTTCAGAAAGATGATAATGTGAAATTATCTTTTTTTGTGCTTTGTGTATTGATCCACATCATATTTTGTAGAGTGATATTTTGTTTAGTGAATTTATATTAGTCTCTAGTGCAGATTTTAAGCCTGTGTATTCACATATACGTTTTGACATATACAGTAAAATTATTACAAAGTAGTCTGTTTGCACTCTTTTATAAAAAGGTGACAGTATTCATGGTACATGGCCTTCATTTTCAGGCATAATGATGAAGATGATGTCCCACTGCTGGCATTTGCTCAAATGTTTATGAATCTACCAGAATTTAACCTTCTACGGAATAAAAACCTGGATTCCTACTGGCTATAACAGGCAGAAACACAGTCTATTGCAGATTTCATTCTGTGTTCTTTCACTGTACCAGATGATTCTGACTGCAGACATGTATCTTTTAAGAATAGCTCCTTCCCTTAAAGTATCCAAAGTTGATGGCATTCTCAGTCAGTGACAACTGCACACTTTTCCAACTACTGTATCATACATTAGAAAAAGCCCGACAATAATCCAGCCTCTAATTATGCATCGCCATCTACCACTGAGAAACCTAAGGACTTTTCCTTTCCACATTGCTGTTTAATTTTTGACCAGTCTATTAGTATTATGGATAGCACATCATGTTATATCCTTTAATTATTAGGGGAAAGGGCCACTATATTGATGAAAACTCATTTTTATTTAACATACTTGCAAACTGCTCACACAAAAAAACTAGCTGAAATACCCAATGTTGCCTGGGAGAAAAATAAAGTGTTTTTTTTTTTAATTGTTTGAGAAAAATATAATAAGAAAAACACAACTTTAAAAATAAAAATAAATTAACAAACAATGAAGACTCACTAATGTGCTTGTCTTGCGGTCTTGTATGTATGTTATCATCAAGCTGACGCTTGGAACCGGTCGACTAATTTCCAAAGCAACAGAGGCGCGCGGTGCTGCTCAAACATATAGAATGCTGCAGTCACCTCCAGTTCGCCCTCTGGTGGTCATTCAGAGTGTCAACTGGATGTTAACATGCATACAAGACCGCAATATCACCCCCACCCTACCCTGAAGGGGGTAGGTTAGGGTTGATTTCACCCTACAGTATTTTTAGTCGACCAATGAGAAATATGTGTGCCAAGTTTCATGAAAATTGCTCCAGCCGTTCGGAAGTGATGTTGGAACATACATTGAGTTTTATATACAGTATATATATACAGTGGAACCTCGAGATACGAGCACCTCTGTATACGAGAAATTCAAAATACGAGGAAAGTATGAGCGAAAAATTCAGCTCTAAATACGAGCATTGGTTCGCGTAACGAGCCACGAGCCAGGCTGTGGGTATAGCTCGCGGCTTAGCAAGGGGGCGTGGTAGCAGTTGCGAGCCGCGATCTGCGGTGTCTGCGTTTCTCACTTAAGTGCACAGGTGGGAAACTGCCCACATCCATGATTGTTCCTGTGGCTGATGGGCTGCAGCTGCCATGTCCTCCCCGCATATATAGAGAAGCGCGAGCAGGTTAAGGGGGAGAAAAAGTAAAAGAGAGAGAGAGAGAGAGAGAGAGAGAGAGAGAGAGAGAGAGAGAGAGAGTGAGAGAGCGAGAAGGCAGGCAGGCAGGCAAGTGCAGGCAAGTGCAGGCTCGCACAGGCTCGCGTGTAGCTGAACAGGCGAGCCAAACAGCTGAAGCAGGACGGTGTAGAGAAGGTCAGCTGCATTAAGAGTGTCTCGCCTGTTTTAGAGCCCGCATGGGAGAAATAGGTGAGACGCTAACAGAGAAGAAGCACCGGGGATTGTCATCTGTTTTTAAAGACTGCTTCTTGTTGACGTTTTAACCTCGTGTTAAAGGATTGTTATTCTTGTGTATTTTAAACCTCCACTTCACAACTGTTTTAAGGATTATTTATTTAAAGATTTATTGAATGCTCTACTGCACTTTGGACACCTGTTTTGATTCTTTTAATAATCAGTTATATTATTTACCAGTGTTATTTATTAAAGGTAGACTACAGTATATATAATTTATCAGTGTTATTTATTAGGAAAATTGATTTTTATGTTAATATATTTGGGGTGCAGAACGGATTAACTGGATTTCCATTATTTTCAATGGGGAAGTTTGTTCTAGATACGAGAAATTCGCTATACAAGCTCAGTTCTGGAACGAATTAAACTCGTATCTAGAGGTTCCACTGTATATATATATATATACAGTATATATATATATATATATATATATATATATATATATATATATATATATATATATATATATATATATATGTGATTTATTCCATTTGATAATTTAATTTCCTAAAAAGTAAAGTTAGTAAATTATGCAGCAAGTGTTAAAAACTGGGAAATGTACAAAATGTTATTTTTTTTCAAAATAGGAAAAGCCAAAAAGAAGGAACACATATGTCCTACCCTGAAAGAGTGCTGCATTTTGAATGATCAGAAACTTGAGCTCAGTGCTTGAGGCCTGAAGGCTTGACTCCATGCTCTGTTTGGCTGCAACCTGGTACCGTTCTTCCATCTTCCGTGAGCAGCATGTGAGACCCTTGGGCAAACACACCTGAAGGTCTGAACCTAAGCACAAAATAAACAAGGGAACAAAAGAACAGAGGTGTCATGTTGGTCACATGCATCAACTGTGCTAAAGGAGCATTGGCCATTATTTTGTCTAAGTAGGAAGAAAGGTGGTTTTGGCAGAAGGTCACTACTACATTCCTCCCCTTCCACCACAAAGTTGTGGTCTCAAGTAATGGGCAAATCCAAACCTCTGCTACTCTCAATGTAATTTTGCTTTTCAAACTTTTTGTGGGTATTATAGAAAGTGAAGATGTGTTACCAATACTCTTCTTCCTACATATTAACCACTTCTAACATGCTTGTACCATAAAAATTGGCATAGATTAAAAGACCCCATCTCCATCAGGAGATTTTTCAGGATTTTGTACAAGAAACATACTTGTTGCCTTCCTAAAATATATGACACCTTGCCGACAAGAACATGTTAATAATGGCAGTGTCTGGAAGACAATGATCATTTTAATATATGTACATTTTAATGATTTTTGATGATGTAATTTTAATAACATTTGTTGTTTACCTGAGCGCTACAATTTTGTGTGTCTTGTTGCTATGATGCTACATGGTTGCTGAATATGTCATGCATATACCATGTGACTCACTAGATCAAGACCTTTAAGATATGTAAAATCATCAATGTCCAGATTTTAAGATATTAAAGTTAAGCCCATGCAAAAGAGTAGCACTTAAGCAAACTGCAAATAATTTAGGGAAAAATTGTGGTTTTGAGTTTTGTTTAGTTTCTATAGAAAGCATTTTGGCTTTCTATATAAAACTTTGCTAAATGTTCAAATGACTTTACCTTTTACTAATTACTGCAATAATCATTTAGTTTTGCACCTAAAGAAAGTTGGCTTCCACTCATTACCCAAAGTCTGTCCAGTAAGGAATGCACTACATCACGGTCTAACAAGACAATTGCAAATCCTATACAACCATGTTAGGACTACATCCACTATATTTAAAACCAAGTTGTAATCTGTCTCATCTACAGGCTTTTCAGACATGTATTGTACGTGAAACTGAACTTTTACATTGCCATTCATACTCACAGAATGTACTCATTAAGCATAACTCAGTATACTGGCATAAAGAATAGACCACTCGAAGGTGACAGAGAGACTTCATCCAGCTGGACCCAAGAAAGACCAACCATGCATCAGTTGACTTCTGAATATCAACAAACCTGTGCATCCTGTGCTGATGGCATCATTGGGAACCAACTCCAATATTTTAAGAGATAAGCCACTGCTGGCATAGGAGTATCAGAGTGTAAGCTTGAGCAGGCATGGATACAGCACGTTTCAGCACCCACAACACAACAAACCACCTCAGGATTCCAAATTAGAACCCAAGTACTTCCAAGCAACGTGTAACACCTCAACATCTCACTAGTTTGAATGGAATGGAACAGTCTGAGGTTTTTGAAGTGGCTAGAGTGGCAATCCTGCCACCATCCCCCGAATTTTCCCTTGCAGGATGAAGAACCTGCTTGCAGGAATGGATGCAGGTTAACGTCATATGCAGGGCAAAGCAATTGCAAGTTAAGGCCTTATTCAAAGACATAAGAAAATGGAATCACTTCTGGCATTCACAGGATTTGAACTGGCAACTTTCTGATTGCCAGCACAGATCCATAGTCAGAGTCACCACTCTGATTAAAATGAGTAGTAAAGGGATACTAAGTATTATATCAGTGTCTGCACTGTCAACTCTTGAAGAACACAGGGAAAATGCAATCTAAGTATACCCTGCTCAAGATGTCTGCAGTGGAGATAGCATCAATTAGACAGGACTGAGAGACACAGCAAGTAATAAATGGACAGGGAATGCTGCCTGCTAAGAAGTCAACTTTCAGCTCGTGAAGAGCTCCTTCTGCATCCTAGAAGCAGATTGGGTGGTGGTGGATTGGAATCTGTTTTAAGACTTCTGAAGTTGAGATAACTGGCTGAAAAGTGGTCACCTCTTGTCGTGATGGATCTCAGCTATTGACCTTGCCAGTTTGAGAAGCCATTTGTTTCAAAACAACAGGTCTTCCATACTGAAGCTTTGAATGTGTGGTTTACAGGTAGACTAAGGAAACAGTCACTGTAGCAGTGGATGAAGCAAAAGTCTTAAATTTCAGGTAGGGGATATCTTCAATACAACTTTTAGAGGGGTAAATGTGGACTGTTTTATGTATGGTTACACCTTACTGTATATCTCATCAAGTTATCTGAACTTAATTAAAGTGGTGTGTTTCAAAGGATACCACCAACACCTAGGTGTTGTAGCTCTACTGAGAGATGTCAATGCTGAAACTGGCAGTGAGGGCGACACATGAAATGTCATGACTTGTTGGAAAAGGCCTGTGTACTCTTATTCTAAGTGGTGAACAGGTACTGGAGTTTGAGCCGTTTTTGTATTGTCTATAATAAACGGTAAATTAAATCACAAGGTTGCTCAGAAAATGACCCTTATATCAGCAAATGTATAAATATTGCACTTCAGTATCCCAAGAATTACAAATAACAATTAAGTTTGAATTTTTGACTCAAGCTGTATTATAATACAATGACCTGAGTGTTATTGTTATTTAACAGCCTGGGTTTCTTCTCTGGGTTAAGTTTATTTTCTGTTTTATTAGTTTTATCATTTTTATGTTTTTTGTTTTAATATTTTTTTATTAATACTGTTAGCATTTATATATTGTGCATATAAGTTTGAATACATTTCTTGTTTTCTGTGGGTGAACCCCAAGAGGTGGGTCCACCTTTACTTCACTGCTGAGGGACTGCCCTCAGCCAATGCCGTCTCAAAAAACAAGGCCCTCTCATGCCTGTGGTGACGTCACAATCGAGGTGCTACAGCAGCAACAGACGCATATAGAGAACCTGTCGCGTTGTACGCGTGTAAATAAATTATTCCCATTTAAAATTAATTAATGCAATGCGTGAAATAACAAAGGCAAGTCAGTTACGTTATGCATTTTATTTATTTTTATATAAAACGTCACACATAACATTTAAATCACATATTTGGCATACTTAACAGCGACTATTATATAGATATCAGCAACTCAACATTAATGCAATTAATGCTTTAAACATGAGATTAACCTAAGAGTAACACTGAATACTGTATTGAATAAAACAATGCAATACTGAATGTTCATATATGAAAATGACTATGATAAAGTAAGAAAAAAAAACTAGAAAATCACAGCGACGAGTGGTTGGCACCATATGAAAAATGAATATTTTCATTCATCTCAGGAAATCACATATTCCTGGATTAAACAGAAGTAACGTGAAAAATAATGCAGATTTACCCGTTAATAATCACAAGAAAAGCTACATTTAACACTTTGTTAATGCAGTTAAATCTAAAAAATAACAAGCAACACCAGATAAAATACAAACAGCCATTATTTTGGAATGACTAATGATAAATGATGATTTTTTTCATACCATCATAAAATAAGCAAAATTAACAAATGTGCTGATATTAATCTGTACGAAAGCAGAACGTTATATCAAAAGAACTGGCTTATTAGTTAGCTCTTTTTTGTCAATGTAGCCAGTTTACGTTTGGGGTTAGCTTTTTCCTTAAAAGTACCACGTTTATCTGCATTGAATAGCTTGTTACTTACTGTTCATATACATTTTTACACAACTGTAGCTAAACATTCCTTTCTTAAGCCTACTCTCAACAATAACATACTGTAGGTAATACTGCGCATGTATCAGCTGGTTTTCCCTCACCACTCAAACACATAACATTATGCCTACTAGTACTGCATAAAACTGTCCCACTTTCCCCAGTTTATATTTTTCCACATACAAGTACATAAGTATAACTTTATTGTTTTTAACGTTATCACATAAATATATACCTGTAAGTAACTGCAAAAAGATCTAGATAAAAATACAGAATAGACAGTCTACCACATAAACCAATATTTAAAAAATACTTAAAACTACTCTGTATTATTGTATGTTTAAAAAAATTTGTCGTGGCGAAACCTCCCATCATTTCACTAGGCGACACCTAACACAGGTCACAGAGTCACACCATTATACTGCTTTACATGCCCTAACCTCCACTTGCAGCATTATAAATGTTACCCGGCACGCGGTGCAGTTGTTCACCATTAAAATAAACAAAACACATCAAAATATTACCTTGCACTGCACCGCAAACATCTGAACTTATAACCTTTACGATTGCAACAACTTTATATCAAAAACTAAAACGCCATTAACTTTCTTTACAACTTCAACGACGATCTTAGACGGAAAGTTCAGCTGGCACTGTTTGTAAACATAGCACCTCGATTGTGACGTCACCGGACCAATAAGTAACACATGAGCTGGCCTTGTTTTTTGAGACGGCATTGCCTCAGCCTACATTATATACTTCAGGCTGAAGTGTGAGTTCTCTAAAGAGATTCACTGAGGTTAGTGGAGAAAAGTTGTTATTGTTAGTATTGTACTGATGTTTCTGTTTTTATTAATTTTTTTTTATAGTTGAGAAGTTTTTAATATTGGATTGTGGATTCTGGCTGGTTTGTTTTGGATTGCCATTTAGGCAAGTTCTTTGACAATGTTATTCCTTTTTTCATTTTTGTTGTCTTTTTGTTTATTTACAATGTTTCATTTATACAGATTCTACACTGGCATTGCCAATTCAAGCCAGAGGTTTTGCAATGTCCTCTCTCTTGAAGGGCATTTTTGTGTTTCTGGAATACTCAAAGTACATTTTTGAACTTTGAAAGCCAAGCCCCATTTTTGCTCTGTGCAGGCTGAAGCCTGCCTATAGAGTTTGGAGTCAGGCTGCCTAGGGAGAAGCCTATCTCCAAGCACTCCAGTGAATGACCCTGGTTTGTGGGTCTTTTTGGAGGCCTTTCATCCTTTTCGCTATGTTTGTGATACCTATTCACAACATTTATAGACCTATTCTTAGAGTGGTTTTATCTCTTGCACCCAAAACTGATATAATCCTTACACAAATAGAGTACCAACGATAAACAAATGTAGCAGTACTCTGTCTCTTATTGTTTTTTTAAGTAATTAACTTGACAAGTAAAATCGACAGAATAATGATGGATGAAGAGGTAAACTGCCAACTGTGATTTAGCAGTACAGAAAACATTTAATTGAACAACATTGAACAGATAAAATGCAGTCTTAAAGACAGCTGCACATACAAAATTTTTGCACTGCAAAATGTAAATTAAGATGTAACAGATCCACTGTACAGACATCCTGGTAAATTTGAAACTGCTCTGCTACAGGTAACCAATGATTTGCTTATGGCAGCAGACTCTGGACAAACTAGCATATTAATTCTGTTAGACCTCAGTGCAGCATTTGACACTGTTAGACATGACATCCTACTGTCCAGAATGGAGAACATGCTGGGTATCTCTGGCACTGCCCTCCAGTGGTTCAAGTCCTATCTGACTGATAGGCAAGAGTTTGTTAGTCTTGGCAACAGCAGATCCAACTCCGTGCCAGTCACACAAGAGTCCCTCAGGGCTCTGTCCTCGGTCCTCTGCTTTTCTGTATTTATATGCTTCCCCTTGGCCATATTATCCGTAGTTATGGATTGGGTTATCATTTTTATGCAGATGATACTCAGCTCTACTTCAATGTTAAAAGTGGAACTTCATCAGAGCTTTCTCAGCTCACAACCTGCCTTAGTGAAATTAAAACCTGGATGGAGCAGAACTCTTTAAAATTAAATTGCAATAAAACTGAACTCCTGCAAATTGGAACTAAAATGCAACTTAATAAAATGAGCTCCTTCCCAGTCCATCTTGGCAGTGGTCTCATCAGACCTGCCTCTACTGTAAAAAATCTTGGTGTCATTTTTGATTCCTCCCTCACTTATTCCGCCCACATAAATCACATTAAGAAACTTTCTTACTTTCACCTCCGTAACATATCCCGTGTTCGCTCCTTCCTCTCCTTCTCTAATGCTGAGAAACTTGTCCATGCTTTTATCACATCCTGCATCAATTATTGCAATTCCCTACTGGCAGGTGCCCCTTCTAATCTTATATCACAGCTCCAGCTTATTCAAAACTCAGCTGCAAGAGTCCTTACTCGAACCAGCAGCAGCGAGCACATCACACCCATTCTGCTCCGTCTTCACTGGCTCCCTGTGTCCTACAGAATCGAATATAAAATCCTACTAATAACCTACAAAGCTTTAAATAACCTCGCACCAAACTACATCAGTGACCTTCTCCATCACTATGTGCCTGCCCGCCCACTAAGGTCCTCTGATTCTGGTAATCTTGTTGTGCCCGTCACTAAACTACACTCCATGGGTGACAGGGCCTTCAGCTGTATAGCGCCCAGACTCTGGAATGACCTACTGAAATTAATCAGGTCAGCTGACTCCATGAATTCTTTTAAAAAACAACTCAAAACTCATCTGTTGAGGAAGGCTGTTAGCTCTACTTGACTTTATTACCTTTCTCTCAGTTTACTTCTCTGTCAAGATGCTCATGTAACCTGTATGTGTGTGTGCTAGACCATCAATTATGTTGTCTGTTTTTTTTCAGAATTTACTGTCTTAATCTTCTTTATTTATTTATCTGGTTTGTACAATGCTATATACTGTATATTCTGCCGTTCTTTATTATATTCTGTAAGTGCCTTGAGCATGGGAAAGGCGCTATATAAATAAAATGTATTATTATTATTAGGCCATACTGTTTTATACAGATATGACAATGGAAGAATGTTGTTTCCCTTGACTGCTAATGACCTTTATTCCTGTTTCTTCAAAATCAGGTGTCTTTCAGAGCACCAGAAGAGATTCCATTTCCCAATATTTGCTATGCAAAGCAAATCATTTGAGCATCCAGCTTCCTATCGGAAATCAATATCTAACACAATGTCTGAAAATCATCAAATCAGGCTAATTTCAGCATTATGGAAGAAAATGTTAATTTGATATCAGTGAAAGGATAAAGAAAGAAGGCATGAGACAGGAAACAAAAGAGATGGATACAGATACTAAAGCTACAGTCTACCCTATCAAATTATTAGTGTTAGACAAATGAATCTGTCAATTTTACTGTTTAACTAATTGCTATGATAAACGCTTTTCATTAATACCAAGTTAATAAAAGGAAATCCCCTGAAAATGTTCCATACATTTTTATGTACTTAGAGTGTACAATAACTGCATATGTTTGTGCTCAGTTACTAGATTAGTAATAAAAAAGTGGAAATACACATCTGCCCATCTCTGAAACAATGGCTTCCATTATTTGTGTATGTGCTCTACAAAAACACGTAAGGGGAACAGATAAGCATGCACCTAACATTCAAAGGTCATAAAATAACAACCTCTGTGTAGTTTGACCACCATATGGACTCACTACCATGTTAAACCCAAACCCAAAAAGAAAACAAATATATATAGACTAATCCTTGACAATGGAAACTTGTTCTTATGATATGAAATGTCTCTTAGCTGGCAAGGAAGGTGCCAAAATCTATGGAAGTCTGGAAAAAATAAATGTCAAATGAGAGGGGATTCTTCAGTCTTTAAAGCTTCTCTGGTTAATTAATATAGCTGAGGTTCAAGTTCTGCCACAGTCAGCTTTAGCTGGGGGCTTATCCCATTGGATAAGGTGTGTGACTTTGGGTTAGAAATACCAGATATAGTCAAACTTACCACTGCACATAGCACTGGTTCTGGGGCTGGATGTTTTAATTGGAAATTGCCTATTGAACAGGTTCCAGTACATTTTGGAATACTTGCCATATTCTGGCCATGGTAAATCAGTGAATCACTGACATGCAAGCTGAAATTGCCAAAAACAAAACATGACAATTGACTGCATATTCACCACATTGATGATAGGTTGACTCAGAATGCTGGGGCATCTGCTTGACGGTCCTAGACAATCAAATCATTTGTGACAGACATTCCACACAGATCAGCATTTATGGTGGATTAAGCATTCACCTCTGCAGCAACTTTGGTCACATTTGAGGGAAGATCAGGAACACGGAAAGGAACTTTTTCCAAACCTTAATAGTGCAATTGTCTGCAAGGTGTTATATTCAAAGTGCTGAAGGTGCCTAGCATGATGGTCTTTCTTTCTAACACACTTTGGTGGACACGGGTAGTGGAAAGCATTGTTGAGTTTAAGGAGGGGACCTTCCACTGTAATGGTAGCATATGATTGAGAGGTAATAGAACACTAAGTATTGAAATCAATTAAGCAGGTTTAAGAATATGTTACATTGTCATTTGCCTTCTTTGTCAGTAGATCAATTTCTGATTGATTTTACAATTTTTGTGTTGACAGGGAAATTATTTAACAATTCAATTGTTCAAAGTCAGCATCCATTTGTATTGATATGAGAAGAATGTGAGCACACTGAAAGTGTGAGCATGTATACAACACTCAAACTACACACTGTAGTTTCTATTTGTTGACCTTAATTACACTCAGTGTTGAGTGTTGAGTATATTTACAAGCATAGCAGTCTTGCAGTGAACAGTTTAAAAATGTATTTGAAATGAAAGCCTAATATAAAACTTTTTGACAATATGTGACTCTTAATGGTACAATGGGAGTATAATGAAAATAAAAATATGTAGTATAAGGCAAGACAGAGTTGGTAATGTCCATAAACCTAGACACATACAAATCTAACAAAAAATGCACATTGCCCTGTTCAAAACCTCTGATTACACACACCAAACAAAGAACTACAAGTTTTGACTTTTGACTTTTTTTATACAGTGATCCCTCGCTATATCACGCTTCGCCTTTCGCGGCTTCACTCCATCGCGGATTTTATATGTAAGCATATTTAAATATATATCGCGGATTTTTTGCTGGTTCGCGGATTTCTGTGGACAATGGGTCTTTTCCTCAGTTGGTTTGCCCAGTTGATTTCATACAAGGGACGCTATTGGCAGATGGCTGAGAAGCTAGATTGCTTACTTTTCTCTCTCTCTTGCGCTGACTATCTGTGATCCTGACGTATGGGGATTGAGCAGGGGGGCTGTTCGCACACCTAGACGATACGGACGCTCGTCTAAAAATGCTGAAAGATTATCTTCACGTTGCTATCTTTTGTGCAGCTGCTTCCTGAAACGACATGCTGCACAGTGCTTCGCATACTTAAAAGCTCAAAGGGCACGTATTGATTTTTGACTGAAAAACAAACTCTCTCTCTCTCTCTCTCTCCCTGCTCCTGACGGAGGGGGTGTGAGCTGCCACCTTCAACAGCTTTGTGCCGCGGTGCTTCGCATACTTAAAAGCCAAACAGCCCTATTGATTTGTTTGCTAGAGATTGTTTTCTCTATCTATGTGACATTCTGTGCTCCTGACACGCACTCCTTTGAAGAGGAAGTTATGTTTGCATTCTTTTAATTGTGAGACAGAGCTGTCATCTCTGTCTTGTCATGGAGCACAGTTTAAACTTTTGAAAAAGAGACAAATGTTTGTTTGCAGTGTTTGAATAACGTTCCTGTCTCTCTACAACCTCCTGTGTTTCTGTGCAAATCTGTGACCCAAGCATAACAATATAAAAATAACCATATAAACATATGGTTTCTACTTCGCAGATTTTCTTATTTCGCGGGTGGCTCTGGAACGCAACCCCCGCGATGGAGGAGGGATTACTGTAAAGCAAGAAGAACTGAGCCACAGGGAAGAACACAACACGAAAATTAAAATGGCCTTGTCCAGGGTTGTTTCCTGCCTATAACCCAGAGCCACTAGCCTGGTGAGACCCTGTATTTAATTAAGCAGGTTTTTGAAAGTCCAATCAACAATTACTACTAGGAACACAGGTTCTGAATTGCACTGTACAGTACTATTTGTGCCACTGACCTCATAAAACATATATTACATAGATTCACATTCATTTTTTTTTTTCTTTGCTACTGCCGTGTGGTGGGTGCAGCAACATACTGTATCAGTGCATGCTTCCAACCTCCTCCTATTATGTAAAATTAAAAATGACTACAGTGATCCCTCGCTACATCGCGCTTCATCTTTCGCAGCTTCACTCCATCGTGGATTTTAAATGTAAGCATATGTGAATATATATCGCAGATTTTTCACTGCTTCGCGGATGTCTGCGGTCTACAATACGTGTGCTTCCTCAGTTGATTTGCCCATTTGAATTCAAACAAGGGACGCATTTGAATTCAAACAAGGGACGCTATTGGCGGATGGCTGAGAAGCTACCCAGTCAGAGCACGTGGTTAAGCTCCTGGGTGCTGTGCTAACTCTCGAGCATCTCGCGACCATTCTACGAATGGCAAAAGATCTCCAGACATCAGTTGAAGAATGGGACCCGCAAATGATTCGTTCTTTGCAATTTAAAAATGCTCTTGACGGCGCCATGGAAGTGTATAGGAACCTCTTTACACAAATGAAAAAGCAGCGCCAGCAACTGTCCATCACGATGTTCCTTACACGCAAAACACTGCCTAGTACGCCTTTAGTGGAAGAAGACGACGACGGTGCTACACAGTCGCCTGAAGAGGCTCCTTTAGAACAGCTGTGACAGTGCAGTAAATGTCATCGTTATCTGACAAGTTGTTGAGTACCCAAAACTATTTTTCTATGTACTTAGTACATGTATGTACGTTTATTGTAACTGTGCACACATTTTATACAATTTTTTCCTTGCATTGTTGGTATTTATAGCCGGTGGCCTGTCTATCGTAATGGCTGTAACAAATGTGATATCGGAGACGCTCTATGGTATCTTTAAAATAACATTTTGGTTTTATGTACAGCATTTACATGTTATAGATTTTTCACATATTTTTATATTACCTACTCAATTACAATATGTTTAAAACTGTATTACGTATTAAATAAAACTCCTCAATGATATACGATATGTATGTTTGTGAGTAGTATATAAACTGTGTTTACATACATAATTTCAACGAATCTTACCTAATAACTAAGAGAATATAAAGGGTTTATGCTGTATAACTGTACCGGGAATATTTATAAACCATGTGGGAGAGTTTATAAGGACTTAAAATATATAAAAATAACCATATAAACATATGGTTTCTACTTCGCGGATTTTCTTATTTCGCGGGTGGCTCTGGAACGCAACCCCCGCGATGGAGGAGAGAGTACTGTACTTCATAAAAAACACTGACCTGATTTCTACTTAAGTATTACCTTTTGAGTTTTATTTGATTTTAGAAACATAGATTTGTACAATAATGATGACGAAGGGGTGGCACAGTGGCGCAGTAGGTAGCGCTGCTGCCTCACAGTTAGGAGACCCGGGTTCGCTTCCCGGGTCCTTCCTGCATGGAGTTTGCATGTTCTCCCCGAGTCTGCATAGGTTTTCTACGGGTACTCCAGTTTCCTCTCACAGTCCAAAGACATGCAGGTTAGGTGCATTGGTGATTCTAAAATTGTCCCTAGTGTGTGCTTGGTGGGTGTGTGTGTGCGCGCCCTGCGGTGGGCTGGCGCCCTGCCCGGGGTTTGTTTCCTGCCTTGCACCCTGTGTTGGCTGGGATTGGCTCCAGCAGACCCCCGTGACCCTGTAGTTAGGATATTTCGGGTTGGATAATGGATGGATGGATGGATGATGACGAACATGAACACTTTTGTTATGCTTATGAAATAGCATGTTTTGGCACAGATGCCTATAATTGGGATTGCTTTGAAGTGAGTACAGAAGGTTACAGAGTCCTACAGCTACTAATAATAATTAACTACATTTATATAGCATCTTTCTAACTACTGAAAGTGTTTTACGTAGACAATGGGCAGCCATTTTTGTGTCAGTACACTCACCACACATTAGCTTTTAGGTGGTGCAGGAGTGTGAGAGAGATAGCCAACTAGAGAAGGAATAATTATTAAAGGGCCAGAATGGACAAGGCCATGATGGGAATTTAAACACTTTTCAAAAGATACCCAGGGATCTTTTATGACCACAGAGAGTCAGGACCTCAGTTTTACATCTCATCAGAAGGACAGCACCATTTTTACAGCACAGTGTCCCCATCACTACACTGTGAAATTGGGAATTACACACAGAACCCTGAGTAATTGCATCTTGCAGGCCTCATTAATCTCACTTCCAGCAGCAACCCAAGCTTTCCTGGTTGGTCTCCCATCCAAGTACTGGACCAAACATGCTTAGCTTCAGGAGGATTACCAATTCTGATGTCAAGGCCACGGTCTCCAAGGACATATAAGACTAATATTCAGTGCAGTGCCTTTCCCACCCTAAAAATCATTCTGGCACTAATAGAAGTGACTGCATCAGAAAGGAAGAGTGGGACAAGCCAAAGGATACAGAAAGAAAGTTCACTGTAGACTAAGTGCACACTCTTCTAAAATAAAATTGTTAATTATTTACTTCAGCACTGTCAATAAATAGGCGGTAAGTTTCTATTTAGACTGATTCAGTTCTGCTTATTTTACAAAATCTGGGAAAAAATGACATTTTATTAAAAAGCAATTTCATTTTTGGTCATAAAAGTATTTATGTTGTTTCAAAATATTTTTAATTGTACATTCCTTGTGACAAGAAAAAATATCAAAATTATGAGATCAGAGAGCTAAACCTAAACCTGAAACCATTCTTATCCGCCTGCGAGAAAACCGAACTCGGTAATAAAAAAAGACACAAGAAATCTCAAATTTTCTAATACTCTGTAAGCCCATCATATTTACCTCTGGTGTTAGTTTCATGAGTCACAGCAGCACTGGGACTGACATCATATGTTGCCAGGCTCCAAACAGAATGACTATTATTTCAGCAGCAGTGCTATCAATAACTAACACTCATCTTCTCTTCTACTCCTTCCAGATAAATGGAATTTGACAAATGTCATCTGCAAAACCATTTGTTAATCTTTTTGCAAAGTTCTCAAAATCTGTCAAAATAATATGAATCACTTAAAGTTAATTTACATACAGTACTGAAGGTTTTAAAACTGAACATTTCAGCTTTGAATTTGAGCTAGTGTGCCTTTACACTGGTAACTCTGATTTCATGTGCTTCTTTGAATCTGTTCTAAACTGGCACTGTGTTTGTGTGCCAGGCAGAGATTTGAGAGTTAGGCATGAAAGTTCCTTTTCTAAATCCTATATTTATCCTACCAATGTCTTTCACCCTCTTCAGCCACACTATGCAACAATGACCTTTAGCAGGTTTACAAAGGTAATGAAAAGATAAATCAGATGTCTAGATGAAGAACTTCTTTTATGAATTCTTCTGCATTAAAATTAAAGAAAAGTTTTACAATTCAATTTGAGTAGGGGTTACTAGGTCTGTTAGATGGAATGCCCTGACTCACTTGCAATCACCAGCAAGTCAGTATATTTGTTTAACAGTAGACATATAGAAACAATAAAGAAACAAGTCTGCTGCACCAATAAAACACCTTTGTGCAAGGCAGTGGCATGAAATATCTTCCTAATAATCCATTCTTCAAATAATCTCCAAAAAAGAGTTAGTGTTGCTGTTGCTAATGTTTTCAGAGATGCAAATGCCACACAAATCATGTCTGGCTGGCTGGACTGGGATTGCCATATAATTGTAGGGCTTTTTCTAGGTGTCTTGTTACAAAATTCCTTCTTCAAATTTTGAAAATAACTACTCTAGAGCAGGAGTTTTCTTTCTTACACTGTTTCTTAAATACCATACCCTGTAGCATAACATTATCAAACCCACTTAATCAAATTCAGGGTCATGGGGGACTGGAGTGTATCCCAGCAGCCCCCAGCACCAGGAACAAGAAATTTCCTGGATGGGGAGATAGTTCATTACAAGATGCATAAATACTCATAGCAATGCTATTTTAGACTTGACAATTAATCTTGCCTGCACAATTTGTTGAGGTGGGGGGAAGGCCTATGTAGGCAAAGAGAGAATGGACAACAATTGGGAACAGGATTTAAACACAGGACACGCTAACCATTGAGCCAGACATTTCATACGTTGCTTCACAATACTGTTTTTCACAAACACAATTTGATAATAATTGTGGTACTTTACCATTGTATGTACAAACCAAGACTAGGAAAATGAACAATATTAGATCATATTCTGTTTTATAATACAGTGGAACCTCTAGATACGAGTTTAATTCGTTCCAGCACTGAGCTTGTATAGCGAATTTCTCGTATCTAGAACAAACTTCCCCATTGAAAATAATGGAAATCCAGTTAATCCGTTCTGCACCCCAAATATATTAACATAAAAATCAATTTTCCTAACAAATAACACTGATAAATTATATATACTGTAGTCTACCTTTAATAAATAACACTGGTAAATAATATAACTGATTATTAAAAGAATCAAAACAGGTGTCCAAAGTGCAGTAGAGCATTCAATAAATCTTTAAATAAATAATTCTTAAAACAGTTGTGAAGTGGAGGTTTAAAATACACAAGAATAACAATCCTTTAACACGAATTTAAAACGTCAAAAGGATGCCGTCTTTAAAAAAACAGATGACAATCCCCGGTGCTTCTTCTCTGTTAACGTCTCACCTGCGGGCTCTGCAACAGGCGAGACACTCTTAATGCAGCTGACCTTCTCTACACCATCCTGCTTCAGCTGTTTGGCTCGCCTGTTCAGCTCACTGTTCAGCTACACGCGAGCCTGCACTCACTCGCCCGCCCGCGTGCCTGCCTGCCTGCTTGTGCGCGCGCTCGCGCTCTCTCTCTCTCTCTCTCTCTCTCTCTCTCTCTCCTTTTACTATTTCTCCCCCTTAACCGGCTCGCGCTTCTCTATATATGCGGAGAGGACATGGCAGCTGCAGCCCATCAGCCACAGGAACAATCATGGATGTGGGCAGTTTCCCACCTGTGCACTTAGGTGAGAAACGCAGACACCGCAGATCGCGGCTCGCAACTGCTACCACGCCCCCTTGCTAAGCCGCGAGCTATACCCACAGCCTGGCTCGTGGCTCGTTACGCGAGCCAATGCTCGTATTTAGATCTGAATTTTTCGCTCATACTTTCCTCGTATTTTGAATTTCTCGTATACAGAGGTGATCGTATCTCGAGGTTCCACTGTACCTTTCTAGAATTGTAAGTATCATGAAGCAACTCAATCTGAAAAAGTAAAAAGTATGAAATTACAGACTATATTCTGCAATAATTTAAACTAATCTATATATATAAAAATGGAATGAGTGGGTCGTCAGGTGGGCCTTTTTTTCATTCCGTCGTTTTTTCGACGTTTTGAAAATGTAGAATGATTATTTGATTTTTTTGTTTTTATTTGATCGTGTCTATGTAGCCGCCGTCGTAATAAAGTATCGGTAAAATCGTCATTTATCGTAATTTATTTTTGACGTATAACGTCGCCGTCGTCGAGGTCAGTGATACCAGTGCAAAAAATCTGCTTACGGTTGAAAGACACGCCCTACTCACTGGACAGTTAAAAACACCAATCAAACTAACGATGACATCAAGTATTACCCAATCAAAAGTAGGAAAGGAGGCATCTTCATAAAATGCGTGTGGGATGATTTGCATGAGACGCTGCTTTAAAAAAAAAATTATAAAAAAAATACGGGATAAATCCCGTCCAGTATTGATTCAAAACGGGACGCGCAATTTCATTCTCAAACGCGGCACGATTCCGTATTTTAAAGGACGGGTGGCAACCCTACAGTGCCAGGTAACCACCCATACAATCACATTGTGATTCAGACTAGGAATGCAATGAATGTAATTACCCCGATCTACATACAAGGCGAAAGTCTTGCAACATTCAAAGATGATGGTTTGGGATAATTAGTACTTATTAAGTACAACATTGAACATAAATGAGCTTATCAAGCCTTGAACCGAAAAAACCAAGATCTCAGAGATCGTAAAAAAAAAAAAGGAGGTAATGTCGTTTTACTCGCTGTAGATTTTACTCAAACATTACCAGTTATTCCACGAGGGAGACCAGCAGATGAACTCAACGCGTGTTTAAAATCCATGCTTCTCCCACGGTCGGTTATATGTCGCGTGTTCTCGGGTAGGTACACCAAAAAATGTATACATTTAAGCATGTAATGGGCAAAGAAAAAATGAGGTATACCCGAAGGCACTGCAGCAGTACTCAATGTAACTTTACTTCTTAAATGTTAATGTTTTACTGTTTAATAATTTATACGCTTCTTATATGTTGTTCAAATTCTTTTATCAAAATACCACTGACAGCGCAATGCACGATAACATCGAGTGAATACACCATACGCATCCGCCCACGGCTGCCCTGCTGTGCGCAGATAGGACTTGATTGTACAATAAAATAAAATAAAGATAAAAAGACTAAAACAATCATCACCCATAAAGCGGATAGTAGACGTGACGTACTATATGTGTACCACATTTCAAGTGTATAGGTGCAACGGTTTTGCGAGCTACAGGTCATTTAAAATCCTGGACAGACACACAAATTGCCACGGTAGCAAATTACAGAAGAAGATTTTACTGTTTAATAATTTACGAGCTGTATATACCCGGCGTTGCCCAGGGCAGAAGTAACCTAATCGGTCAAACACTTACATATATACCAAAGTAAACCTAATCGGTCAAACAGTTACATATATAAAAAAACCGAACCTAATCGGACAAACAGCTTCATATATACAGAAGCGAACCTAATCGGACAAACAGCTAATCTATATACATAAGCAAACCTAATTGGTCAAACAGTTACATAAATACAAAAGCAAACCTAATCGATCAAACAGCTTCATATATACAGAAGCGAACCTAATTGGTCAAACAGTTATGCATGTGCACAATGATTTTACAAACATTATGCGTGTTAACAATCATGAAAAAGAAAAGATTGAGGAACTGTTCTTCTATATGTGATGAAGCCACTAATAAGACAGATTTTTTTCAGGACCCAGCTGTTTCATAACTAAACTACTGCCACCCCAAAGTAATGCCTAATAGTGGTTTTTCGGGTAGCTGTGGAATAAAAAGGGTGTTTTTTAGTCAGTAAGAATCTGACACTACCCTTCAGTACGGGCTGAAGGGTGCCTATGTAAGGTTTTACATCCTTCCCGTATGGAAAAAAAAACATACTAAACTTTTTTTTCATCATTACAGATAATCTCAGTCAAATGGAAGTACGCATTCTCAATTTATTTTTATGTAATTTTTACTTTTTCACAAAGCCATCCCATTCCAATTTGTATGAATAAACTTTTGCTACAGAGTTAGCAAAAGTTTATTCATGCACATATTTTAATACGGATAATCTATCTCTAATCAAGGTTCTCATTTTCATTCTAATTTAAAATAATAATAGATACTCATTTTTTTCTTCTGTTTTAGAAAAACCAATCTATGCCACCTACGTCTTCGTCAAGTCAGCTTCATCCAGCTTCATCACATATACAAGAAGAGTTCCTCAATCTTTTCTTTTTAATGATTGTTAACACGCATAATCTTTGTAAAATCATTCTGCACATGCATAACTGTTTGACCAATTAGGTTTGCTTCTGTATATATGAAGCTGTTTCATCGATTAGGTTTGCTTTTGTATTTATGTAACTGTTTGACCAATTAGGTTTGCTTATGTATATAGATTAGCTGTTTGTCCGATTAGGTTCGCTTCTGTATATATGAAGCTGTTTATCCGATTAGGTTCGGTTTTTTTATATATGTAACTGTTTGACCGATTAGGTTTACTTTGGTATATATGTAAGTGTTTGACCGATTAGGTTACTTCTGCCCCGGGCAACGCCGGGTATATACAGCTCGTTTACTATAAATAAGAGAGATGTTATATGCTACAAAAAATGCGACCTGATTGTTTATGTTTACTTAGTAAGATTAATCAATTTGGTGATGCTCTCATATTTTATCCATCCCTCCAATTTTTATATGTAGGTGCAAGAGACACCCTTGGATTGTGTGCCAGTCCTTCACAGGGTACAGTGACCCTACACACTGGTACAAAGCTAATATAAAGAGGCCAATTAATCTAACTGGAATTTTTTATGTTATTAAAGAAAGAAGAATGTGAAAACTCCACAAAGAGATGAGATCTGAACCAAGTCTAATCGTGATGTAACATAACACATTGTGCCTCCCTATTACATTTAATACATTTTTTTTAAACTTTAAATAGGAGAAACCAGAAAAATAAGAGTTCTTGCTAATGTTAAGGAAGATTATTAGAATTATGCACTGAATGTATCTTGAGCATAATATATATCCAAGTGTATGCAACGATGAGATAAAACTTTAAAGGTCATTTGAACAACCAGGTTTTACCTGAAATTAGGAGTAAATGGTGCACCAGGTAATGTGGCATGATGGATGAAATTCTTATAGGAGAATGAATTCTGAAAATTAAAAAACATTTTCCTGATATGCTAAAAATTAGTATAAAGTTAAAAAACATAACATAAAACACATCGTATCACAAAACATGTAAATCTGTACATGCAAAAGGAAATAAGAAATGTGATTTTTTTTTGTTGGTATATTAATGTTTTACAGGTAATATACTTGTGTGAGGATTTTTATATGAAATGTGTGTAATAACTACCTCTACCTCTTTAAGGATATTACCCACCATGATGTGTGGTTCCTTCTTATTGGTAAGTCAATGTCAGCTCTTGCCTGCTCAAACTCTGTATTGGTATAAGAAAGGTTTGACACCATGTGTACAGTTAAAAGTTAAGTTTAGTATTTTTGAAGTCTAAGATATTTCTTCACAATCATGGTATATATTAGTTTGCCCACCGAAATTCTGTTTTAAAGTATCAAGAAGCATTTTTCTTGTAAATGTGAGTACAAAAGTCTTAAAACTTATCAAATATCTATAACATTGAAAAAGAAAAGATTTTGATTTCATACACTGCACCTGCCTCTGTTCTGAAGCATGCTTGTAACAAGGATAGTAAACTGGAAATAATTAATTTTCTTACATATTTTTGGTATTACTATGAGGTAAAGATAAGTTTCCTGTTTGCTTGTCTGCTCAGGGCAACCGTCCTTGGTGGAGTTCGACATTTACTCAGGCACACCCATAATGGTGGCACTACTGGCATAGCAGGCACCTCCACAAGGGCTCCCAGATCCAAAGGGCCCTTTCAGTAGACATCTACAAGCCAGTCACAAAAATGTATATTTAATTTTTGTGTAATTGTATCACCATTTAAGAGGGGGTTTCGGAGGAGCAACTGCATCTCCTTGGGGTGCATTCAGCCCCCCTCTTCACAACACGCACAGCAGAGACACAAAGTGGCTAGAGCATAGCGCAGGCAAGGGGGGTTGGCAAGTGAAGCGAGCAGGGGGTAAGCCCTGTAAAAAGCCAAATGTCCCCCTGGGGACAAATAAAGTTGTATCTAATCTATATATAATCAAATAAGTATGGATGATAAAAGTGAGCAATCATGTGATAAGGCATGTAGACTGTGTAACAGGCAGCTTGCAAGAGGAAGTGAAAGAAATAATGAAACAAATTGATGTGTTGGCAACTTTTTAACAGTAGAGAGCCGGTGAATTTAATAATATAAATTAAAAAATTGTCAATATTACAGGAGAGCAAACCAGTGCAAGCTGCAACCCTTTGAAAGAGATTGCTATGCCTCACCTACTTAGATATAGGGGGAACCCAAAAATATACAGTAGGTTTTTAATTCAGTGCCACATGGCTTTTGAGAACCAACCCAGTGCTTATCCTGTGTAAAGGGCTAAAACTCTATTTATGACGTCCTTGCTGAATAAAAAGCTTCTACTATGTATGACACAAATAATCCATGTTTCTCTTCTTTGAATCTGTACATAAGACTTTAGAAAAATTTTTGATGTTCCGGTTCACTCTGAGGTGGCAGCTAACTGCTTTTTGGAGATGAGACAAGACACTTGATCAACAAACAAAAAAATAATCACTTTCAGAATGTTAACAGCAGAAATGGGCTGGGATGACATGGTTTTAAATTTGCTTTAAAAAAAAAAAAAAAAACGGGCTTGCACCACATATAAAAGGATGAGAATGCTAGTCTTAACACTGGGGAGCATTAGAGGAGCTGATAAAAACTACACAAAAATAGGTACAAGAATAAATGAATGAAAACAGATAGAGCTTAAATAATAAAGTGGGGCTACTACATGTCCAGTAAAAAACAAAACTATATCGAAACCCATGAACGTCAATGAAAAGTAAGAGAAATTATGTTTTCATTGTGGCGATTCAGGTCAGATGGTATCTAATTGCTCTAAGCTTCAGGGACACTAGAGCACCTGCTCTACATTATGGTTTGTAGCTTAGGCAATTGTATTCAGATCATTTGCAGAGATTTTGTACTAGCACCAAGCACCAAGTAAAAGAAACAGTTCCGAGACTTTTGCCTAGACGTAGGAGTTACAGAAACATTTACAAGGACTTCTTCATTGGACAAACTGAATATCGCTTGAATTTCTTCCAAACACAAACCTAAAAGTCTGGTCTACAGACATAGATAAGATATGCATTTCAAAGTATAAATTACAGTATATACAAGTACATTATACCAGTATTTATCAAATCTGTCAAACTTTTTAATTATACCATGATATGGACATGTTCATAATCAAGTTCCATATAAGCATAAGAGTGAAAATAAAGTCTGTGTATGATGCAGAATTCAACAATAATTTGGCCCATAGGTCCAATGCAGCCTCGCAGTTAGGAGACCTGGGTTCACTTCCCGGGTCCTCCCTGCGTGGAGTTTGCATGTTCTCCCCGTGTCTGCGTGGGTTTCCTCCGGGCGCTCCGGTTTCCTCCCACAGTCCAAAGACATGCAGGTTAGGTGCATCGGTGATTCTAAATTGTCCCTAGTGTGTGCTTGGTGTGTGGGTGTGTTTGTGTGTGTCCTGCGGTGGGTTGGCACCCTGCCGGGATTCGTTCCTGCCTTGTGCCCTGTGTTGGCTGGGATTGACTCCAGCAGACCCCCGTGACCCTGTGTTCGGATTCAGCGGGTTGGAAAATGGATGGATGGATGGGTCCAATGCAAGGTGAAAACCAATTCATAAAATATATGGCTGTCAAATCACTGGCCCAAACAGGCCTGTAACAAAGTAAGTAATGTTTTTGATCTTCTTTCCTGTTTTTAAAGGAAATATAATTTTTGCTTCTAGTTGTCAAGTAAAATCAACCTCTCAAACCAAATCACCGATCTATTTGCTTCAAGAAATTAAAACCTCCTGCAACCCTATATTGGCATCAATGGCACATCTTGAGGAGTAAGTGAGAAGTTGGGGTATCCAGAGTCTGCATTCAAAATGCCAGTTCCTGTCAAATTTAAGTCATCATTAAGCAGCCAATGAGCTGTGTTCTTTGTGCTTTGTGGTTGATTTGATGACTGATTTTTTTGTGTTGTGTAAAGCATGACTGTTAAAGTGTGGCCAAAAAAGCACCTCTCAGTTTTACTTATGAACATGTTAAGGAGTGTGCCATTTATTTTTCAGAATTCCTTCTTCCTGGCCAAGCGTTCCTGTATAGTGAACCTTTTATAACTATGGTCTCTCCGTCAGATCTATGAAAAAAACAGGGATGGGATCAATTCATAAATGAACTCATGAATTGTATCTCACATGAGGAATGGTAATTTGAAATAAAAAAATAATAATTAAAAAAAAAACCTTCAGGAATTAGAACTGAAACTGAATTGGTAGTTCAGAAAGTTACATTTCATTAAATAAAATTCTGTATAGTTACATGTGTTTTGCTTTCCTTATCAAGTATCTGAGATTACATATAGTGACAGATTTTTTTCCAATACTGAATATCATGAAAAATTGAATGTACCCTCTCATATGCAAACAAGAAGCTGAAAATCATGGAACACTGAGCAAATAGTATAATGGTAGAGACACTGATAGAAATTTTTTTAGAAGAATACTTGAATATTTGAAATAAAAAAAACACCAATTTGACATCTATAAATGTGAACTACAGTACTTAGGGCTAACTCAAGAGTACAAGGTACCCCTAGGCAATGGTAGGTGGATGCTCCCCCCTCCCCCCCCCCCCCCCCCCCCGAGATCAAAGCACATTAATATGTGACATCAGTGACCAATGTTGGTTGGCTTTAGATACCAGTGTGCCTTCACATTTGTATATCAAATAAAAGAGTTCACTCTAGGTGATTGGAGCACATTAATATTTATACATGAAATTGAAGAGAAGGGGTTCCCCCTTTGGATATAGGAAAGCAGTTATATACAGATATGGGGGATGGCGCGTAGATGAGTCTTGGTGTCGTTCCCCTACCCATCATGGAATCCCTAGGTCAGCGCTTAATAGCCTTAGCCTAGAGCCAGCCATGAAAGTACCATATAAAGCTGTTATACTGTAATATAATGCCTCAAACCTTAAAACAAAATAATATTTTATTGATAAATTAAAGCTCTTTAATATACACATATTACACACTATTGTACTGCATGAAATCATAATAACATCTTCAAATTTCTTATTACTAGAATTACATCTCTCAGGCTCGGGGGGCTTCCACCCTAAAAATGTGCTCCTGTGGTGCAAAGAGAGCAAAGAATATTGTTGAAAGGTTTGGATTTCAACCACAACACACTGAAATTTTAGAGTTATATGAGAAGAAGAATACAACACTGGGAGGCACGCGTACAATATAAATGTACATACTGTATATCTACAGAACCAATGTGAAATTATATGGTGAATGGTTCTCATGGAGATGTTGCTGACTTCAGAATCAAAGATGGCAAATGGAAATAAGGAACTGTATGTGTCTATGATAGTGAGGGAAAAGATGAAATAAAGTACTCTATATATTAACATAGAAGGTATACTTGGTAAAACTGAGATGGGTACAAATGTTAATGAAATTCAGTGAGGAGCATAAACGGAAAAAAAAACATTAAAAAAGGAAAAAAAAATAAATATTGGAAGGGATTTATATTGAAGATGAAGGAAATGATAAGAAATGGTTACAATTAGAAGGATCTAGTAATATAGTCAGATGAACTCCAATTTGAAATGGGACAGTAATACCCTATTTTCCACCAGAAACAAGCATTGGGAGAAACACAAATATGGAAGCAACCATATAAAGATCAGTAATTTCTCCAGAACAGAGTATGGGAAAAGAAGATTAAGCAACCTCAGCATGGTCAGTTTGAGCAAACTAGGTGTTTGGAAAATGCATTAGTATATGCAAGTAGTATATGTTATACAGTATATCAGGTTGAAGTTACATGTATTGTATGTTTTACTAGCTGTGTTACCCAGCTTCGCCCAAAAAATTCTGTAAGACAATGACATCAGTTATAGTGCCATTGGTTAATTGGGTGTATCAGATGTACCGTGTAACTAATTTTATGCTTTTCTACAGTATATACAATATTTTTAGTTTTTTTTTTTTTAATTCTTCAAGAACTAATATTATTGGCAGGCAGTGTGATGTAGTGGTTAAGGCTTTGGACTTCAAACCCTGAGGTAGTAGGTTCAAATCCTGCTCCTGATACTGTGTGACCATGAGCAAATCACTTCACATGCTTGTTCTTCAATTGGAAAAACAAAAGAACATTTTTATTTCAAATGTTGCAAGTTGCCTTGGATAAAGGCTCCTGTCAGATAATAATAATGTTATTAGATCATTGAAGCAGTTTACTCTTGAACATGCTATTCATAACTGTCCATGAGTAAAGTATTCCGGCATATGAGCAATTCTTGCTTTTTTGTAGTGACTCACTTTTGTTGATGGTCACTGCAAAACACAGTTTAACAGGAATGTGCATTCTTTTGAAGTGAAACAGGTAATCTGTAAGAATAATATGAAATTTGAGTATATATTAACATTATTATTGGATGTTTGCAATGTTCATTGTTAAGTATTGCATTTCTTTTTTAATCTGTTGTATTTAATTGTCAGTTAAAGTCTGCAGATGTGAATGTATATGTATAGTAGTACTTGTCATGGGTACACATAAGTGCCAGTACCCCCCATGTAACACTGATGTATTGCTATGCATAGTGAAAGCACAGAGCATTAGCTTTGAGCATCGCAGAATAATTTCTTTGGCTTTCCCATTAGAAACTGAAGCACCACTATCTAAGACCAGCAGTTGTCCCTTAATGTTTTAAGTGCCAGGATCGAAGAATGAGGATCGGTTTTCAGTGCTGTGACCATTGGCTGCAGTTCAAAAAAAATGTATGCATCTAAGAGTGGCAGTAGCCAACAGCAAAATCACTTGCTAACCACTAAGCTTTGCTTCTTCCTTGAGCTACACCAAACTTCCTCTTTCCTTTTTACTTCAAGATCATATCTCTTTTTTCCTGACCAGGATATTGCTGAATCTTCAGTAATCAATCCACTCTGTTGGTTACTGGTACTTTTTGCGTGGCCCATCAATCACTTCTTCTGCATCCTTCATTTGCATAAAGCACGCTTCACAGCACACAAAAGAGCATGTAAGTTGCCATAAGATTAATAAGTAAGAAATAAAACAATTATCGACAAAAAAAAAAACACATTTCAGCTAATTTTCTTATTTCTACATAGTCATCACATTTCAATCAAATCCATCAAGGCATTTTGAGATTTTTGGGTATTAGGTTTTCTAATGGAGGGGTGGTGTCCTTTCTTACCTGCAGATCTTGATATACCAAACTGCCAAATTTCGTTTTTTTTATTCAATGGGTAATAATTTTTAGTTGATGACTGGGTGAATGTGTCAGTCAAATTTGCATTATCCATATAGGTTACTGTTTTACTGATTATTGATTTTTGTAACAGTGTACAGTCTCTTTAAATGTAACTATGTTCCATGTTCTTTGTGGGGGGAGGGGGTTCCAACAGGCAGTACCACCCTAACATTAACCATAACATATTTCTGAGCCCAAAATTTAGGCTATTTAAACGGTCTGAGAAGACTCAGAAGTTCGAACTACAGTGATCCCTCGCTATATCGCGCTTCGCCTTTCGCGGCTTCACTCCATCGCGGATTTTATATGTAAGCATATTTAAATATATATCGCGGATTTTTCGCTGCTTCGCGGGTTTCTGCGGACAATGGGTCTTTTAATTTCTGGCACATGCTTCCTCAGTTCGTTTGCCCAGTTGATTTCATACAAGGGACGCTATTGGCAGATGGCTGAGAAACTACCCAACTTACTGTCTCTCTCTGTCTCTCTCTCTTGCGCTGACGTAGGGGGGTGTGAGCAGGGGGGCTGTGTGCAGCTGCTTCCTGAAGGACATGCTGCACAGTGCTTCGCATACTTAAAAGCTCAAAGGGCACGTATTGATTTTTGACTTTGTTTTTCTGTGGCTCTCTCTCTGTCTCTTCCTGCTCCTGACAGAGGGGGTGTGAGCTGCCGCCTTCAACAGCTTTGTACCGGCGGTGCTTCGCATACTTAAAAGCCAAAAAGCCCTATTGATTTTTTTTTTTGACTGCTTGCTTTGCACTCCTTTGAAAAGGAAGATATGTTTGCATTCTTTTAATTGTGAGACAGAACTGTCATCTGTGTCTTGTCATGGAGCACATTTTAAACTTTTGAAAAAGAGACAAATGTTTGTTTGCAGTGTTTGAATAACGTTCCTGTCTCTCTACAACCTCCTGTGTTTCTGCGCAAATCTGTGACCCAAGCATGACATTCTAAAAATAACCATATAAACATATGGTTTCTACTTCGCGGATTTTCCTATTTCGCGGGTGGCTCTGGAACGCAACCCCCGCAATGGAGGAGGGATTACTGTATTTTGATATTGATTTTAGAATTTCGCACTTAGACCTTGTTTGCATAGGATTGCCTCTGTTTGCTCTTTTGAACCTTTCTTTGTATTTTACATTTTTTGTGAATAAATCTTTAATTTATAAAGATTCTTCATTTGCCCTGTTAATACAATCTGATGGTAACCAGTTATCCTTCTTCTTGTGGGGCTTTCACTTTACTTAGGAACTATTACAGTTGCTTTTGTCAGCTCCCCATTTTTCTGGCCTGCTCCTGCTGAAGCCAGCAAGTAGACTTAGGGGTCTGGCTGAAGTCAAGGTTGCCTATGCTTGGCACAGTTAAGTTTTTGGCCTGCTCCACAGCGTATCTTGGAAGCCTCATTTTATTTTGGTTTGGAGAAAACTAAATATCATGACACTAACTATTTGGAGGAAAATAATATTTACAAAAAGAAAAAAAATCACAGTGATGGAGGTTGAAAAAGGTGGAAAATGTGAGATAAACAGGAATGAGAACTATAATCTGTAAACTGAAACTGTAACAGAAATATGTATGACCCTCAGCATCACCCTTTCCTCATCTATATGTGAAATCTGTTATTAGTGCAATACATCTAGCTTACTGTATAACTAGAAACCTAAAAGAAAAAAAAAGAAATTAAGTAATTCATTCTTGTTGAGTAAAACACTATTTCCTTGGTAAAGTCTTTTTTTAATTTTGATTTAAAAAAAGTAACTTGTGTCAGTCACTTAAAACAAACTGCAAATGTCCTCTTTCATGTTAAGATTATTGCAATTTGCTAATCTTTGCTAATTTTTCCTAGGCTGAATACATTTGTTTAACCTTTAATGTCATGGAATCTCATGTGATTATTGTTAGCATACCATATTTTGATTTGAACATACAGTTAGGTCCATAAATATTTGGACAGAGACAACTTTTTCTAATTTTGGTTCTGTACATTACCACAATGAATTTTAAATGAAACAACTCAGATGCAGTTTAAGTGCAGACTTTCAGCTTTAATTCAGTGGAGTGAACAAAATGATTGCATAAAAATGTGAGGCAACTAAAGCATTTTTTTAGCACAATCCCTTCATTTCAGGTGCTCAAAAGTAATTGGACAATTGACTCAAAGGCTATTTCATGGGCAGGTGTGGGCAAGTCCGTCGTTATGTCATTATCAATTAAGCAGATAAAAGGCTTGGAGTTGATTTGAGATGTGGTGCTTGCATGTGGAAGATTTTCTGTGAACAGACAACATGCGGTCAAAGGAGTTCTCCATGCAGGTGAAAGAAGCCATCCTTCAGCTGCGAAAACAGAAAAAACCCATCCGAGAAATTGCTACAATATTACAAGTGGCAAAATCTACAGTTTGGTACATCCTGAGAAAGAAAGCAAGCACTGGTGAACTCAGCAACGCACAAAGACCTGGACGATCACGGAAGACAACAGTGGTGGATGACTGCAGAATCATTTCCACGGTGAAGAGAAACCCCTTCACAACAGCCAGCCAAGTGAACAACACTCTCCAGGGGGTAGGCGTATCGCTATCCAAGTCTACCATAAAGAGAAGACTGCATGAAAGTAAATACAGAGGGTGCACTGTAAGGTGCAAGCCACTTCATAAGCCTCAAGAATAGATAGGCTAGATGGGACTTTGCTAAAGAACATCTAAAAAAGCCAGCACAGTTCTGGAAAAACATTCTTTGGTCAGATGAAACCAAGATCAACCTCTACCAGAATGATGGCAAGAAAAAAGTATGGAGAAGGCGTGGAACAGCTCATTATCCAAAGCATACCACATCATCTGTAAAACACAGTGGAGGCAGTGTGATGGCTTGGGCGTGCATGGCTGCCAGTGGTACTGGGACACTAGTGTTTACTGATAATGTGACACAGGACAGAAGCAGCCGAATGAATTCTGAGGTGTTCAGAGACATACTGTCTGCTCAAATCCAGCTAAATGCAGTCAAATTGATTGGGCGGCGTTTCATGATACAGATGGACAATGACCCAAAACATATAGCCAAAGCAACCCAGGAGTTTATTAAAGCAAAGAAGTGGAAAATTCTTGAATGGCCAAGTCAGTCACCTGATCTTAACCCAATTGAGCATGCATTTCACTTGTTGAAGACTAAACTTCAGACAGAAAGGCCCACAAACAAACAGCAACTGAAAGCCGCTGCAGTAAAGGCCTGGCAGAGCATTAAAAAGGAGGAAACCCAGCATCTGGTGATGGTCCATGAGTTCAAGACTTCAGGCTGTCATTGCCAGCAAAGGGTTTTCAACCAAGTATTAGAAATGAACATTTTATTTCCAGTTATTTAATTTGTCCAATTACTTTTGAGCCCCTGAAATGAAGGGATTGTGTTAATAAAATGCTTTAGTTGCCTCACATTTTTATGCAATCATTTTGTTCACCCCACTGAATTAAAGCTGAAAGTCTGCACTTCAACTGCATCTAAGTTGTTTCATTTAAAATTCATTGTGGTAATGTACAGAACCAAAATTAGAAAAAAGTTGTCTCTGTCCTAATATTTATGGAACTAACTGTATTTCTCTTTACTTAACATTAAGTTTAGGATTTCTATTTGACGCCTTTTTGTAACACCGCCTCATGCAGTACATGGTCCTGGAAGTCGCACAACATAATGTTATGCATGTAATGATTTATAAGCTGGCACTGTATGACTACTGGCATCTGAGGTTGTAGATTTCATTAAAATAATTCTTAGTGTGTCAAAGATCTTTAGTGTAACAAACCTCTGACCACAACATAGATTTTTGACTGTTGAGTAATGTTTTGCATTTGTTGAAACATATTGTATTATTTGTTGACACGGTTCAATGACTTAAGGCTGCCTTTTGATTTAACAATACCATATCCAGGTCATTAATTGTATTTCTTTTTTGTTGTGTGGTCTGACAATCAGTGAAAATGAAGAGACTACAAGTGAAAACCATTCAATATTGCAAAATGAATCCACTTATCCTAACTGACACATGAACACTTCTTTTAATTTTAATACACTCTTCACTTATGACAGTGACCTGCAGAGTACTAATGGGTTATTGCTTGGTATGGCTTATTAACACCCTATAACTTTTCTACAGAATGTACATCATACTTCTCTGTAAACTTTGTGTATAATTGGAGTAAACACATAGAATTTATGAAACATTTTAAAAATATATTTTTCAGGAAACTGTGCCTTATTTATGGAATTAACATGAATCATCTATCTTTTCTCCTTTATTCTTAAACTCTCACTGTTTCAACACTACATTTTAATAACAAACTGTACTGGCAGAGGTGACGTGAAAATGCACCACCATGTTTACTATATACTGAATTATTAGCACAGCAAAACAAGATCAACTATTGCATTGTTTCGATTATTTTATTGTATAAAAACTGCATTACTATATTTTGCAGCATTATTTATGCTGAATTTGATAATGTGAAGTTGAACTTTACTTAGAGTGAACAAGCTGTCACGTAGAACATGAATATCAGTTTAGTTCTTGATCACGTGATTTCTGTAGGGATGTTCCTTTCTTTCACCTAGTCCTTGTCAGTTCCCCTAGGAGTCCAACCATATGCTGTTAGGAAGATTGCAGACTTTAGACTGGACTTGTACTGGAATACCTTTCCATCCAGGTTTTGTCATTGACTTGTGCCCTATACTGCTGGAACAAGCTCTGCTATCCCTGTAACCAATGTAGAGAGAAAACAATTTTAAAAAATGCATTTAAGTCCCTCAAAATGCAGATTAGCGTTGCGATCATCTTTACATTTTTAAAATGTACCATAAACAATAAAAGCTGCCCAACATGACTAAAGATCATGTGTGCTAATGCAATCAGATACAAAAATAGACAATATAGAGATACTATAGTAATACAGTATTAGAAAAGCTTCTCAGATATTCTGATAAACACATCACATATTCCTTTCAAACATCACTTATTTAAACAGGCAATATTCAGTAAATTCAAGAGCATATCAATGTCATGAATTAAAACGGTTTAATTTTACAGTAGTGTTTTAGTGCTGTTAAAATAATTATTACTTTTACTCTTCTTGGACCCTGAAATCCATCAGAGAGACTTCATTCTCAGACACTGGCGCCAGACAAGTCATGTGATTGTCCAATCCTACACATCCCTTAACATATAATGGCTAATTTAACAGCAGGCCTTGATGAGTAGAATTTTAAGATTTTTATCATCTCTGAAATCACTTAATATGGTGGTAACTTAGTTGGACTAGGGGAACCTGGGCTAGGTACAAGCCACGCCACTGTTGCTACAGGGAATAGCCACAGCGATATGGTGAAAAGCATAAAAGAAACAGGCAACAGTCCCGAGTTTCAGACCATACTTCTCAGTTCTACTTTAATCTCATTTACCCAGAAATATATAAATGCTTCAATCTCTGCATAGATCAACATGACGATCAGTTAAACAATGGTGCATGCCAATTTCCTCTGCAGAACAACAGTGTAAACACATTTACTTTGGTTCAATAATAGTATTGTTGTCAGCTATTAAGAAGTACCTGATTTGAAGCCAATGTCCCCAGAACTTGTTTATTTTCAATGGAAGCAGGCAGTTCTGTATCACCACATTGTGTGTGGATGAGATACTAATCAAAGCAGTCTGATTATTTAAAGCAGGTGACTCTTTTGCAAGACAGGTAAATATTTATGTCCTGTAGATAGCCATCATCAATAACCTGTAGCAGAATTTTCCAGGAATTTTGTCTTTTCTGTAAAACCCTGAATTCAAGCCCATTACAGATATATAATACAGAATAGTTTTGAGATTCATCTTATTTAAATTAGCCCCAGAGATCACATCAAACGATTAGGTTGGTTAATTTGTTATTTTGTGATATAGGGTGACTCTCAATATATTACTTCTAAAAATAATTAAATTCTAAGTGTTAAAATTTACAAATGTTGAACAAGTAGTTTGCTGTTTAAAAGTTTACCTAATATATTCAACTGAAATACAAAGCAACATCAATATCCAAACCTGTTACAAACCGAGAAGCAAATATCATAAATAAATAAATAAATAAAAGTACCTGGGCAGAAATCAACTCTAAACATGTGTTTCTATGCTTTAAGGTTCAATACAGATCTCTGAAATAAATCCAATTAGACATTATAATTCCAATAGGCATCGCTGCATAAAGTCAGCATGAGATGCAGTTGCTAAATATATCTTTTGTACTATATGTTTGCAATTTGTTTAAAATAAAAAAGCATGGCTCTATGTACAAAATGGTCTTTACAATTAGTAAAAGATGTTAGGGTTTGATATTAATAGTACATACTGTATAGTTTTAAATCTTCACTATTCCATTCAATTCACAATTGTTTTTCTATAGCTGACTGTAACACGAGCATTTTTAAATATACATAATTAACACAACACAGCTAAAAACAGCACTAGGAACATGGTCTACACATCTCAGGTCTACACTGAGCTTGTATGAGCTCCTCATTTCCAGACAGGTGTTCACTATGAACTTTAGAATTAAGATTTTATTTTATTTATTTGTAGTTGAACAACAAATGTAGTGTGTTCTCCTGCAAAACTTGAAAGCTTTTGACTGGTCAGAACTGTGGCTTTTTTATTTAGTATTAACTATTTTATTTATTTGGAATTGACCAAAGAATATAGTTGTACAATTTGTTGTGTTCTCCTGTAACACTTGATGCTTTTGACTGGTCAGAATTAAGATTTCAGTTTATTATATTTATCTATTTTATTTATTTAAAATACAGTTGTATAATGTTCTACAGTACATTTGTCATGTTCAACGTCTGACAGAAAATAAAGAATATTTAAACCAAAATGAACCTTATGATATCTTCACATCTCACTTAGGAGTAAAAAGGAACCCTTAAGCTTGACAGAAATAGTGATTTGATTTATATCGTAATAATTATTGTGATTTTTGTTTTTCATATCGTCCAGTCCTAGTTTCATGGCTTTAGGACTATGACTGACAAAGTACTCCTGGTTATGTGGTTGTGATACTAGAAGTAGTCTTCGGTCAGTCCTTAAGAAAATCTTTGCACCTCATCTGGGGTGAGCCAGGTGGCAGAAGAAATGGAGTTAAGATAGACCAAAGGATAAGGGTAAAAACTGAAGGAGAACAGGAATGGGAGTTTAGTGAATGAGGTCGGACTATAAGAAGAGCCAGAGCTGTTGCTGACCCTGCTCGTAACTTGTGTGTGTATTCATTATAATTCCTGTCTGTATTACTTTAAAACCTGATTACTAATAAACAATTATATACAGACTCTTGACTTATTTGATACTTGTTATGCTTATGCTGCTGAGATTGTCTCTGGCTCCCTATAAAAAGACAAACAGCAAACTACATTTATGTTTGCAACACATAATCTGGTAATTGTAAATAGACCACAGACAGAAACATCATTTATTGTGCTAATGTGAAGCTAAATATCAGAATAATGAAGGTGTGAAGCTAAATGGTCTGGGAAACTGTAGTACTGGGTAAGGAAAGAGAAGAACCACCTCATGTCTTACTGCTGAGTTTATTCTGCGTGTCACTGTTTATTTGTATGCATCAAATGCCATTTTCTGCATCAGCATTTCTTCAGCGAACATTTGGGAAAACTCTACATGGAAGCAGCCGTTATTAAACAACACAAAATCTGCATGTAAAAACGCACAAGAAGCAAACTGTCTCCACTACAAGTATAAATCAATTTTTAGTTTAAAAACAGTTTATGCAGCCAAAGCACAATTTAGCATTTGTGAAAACGAAAGATAGGCTGTAGGAAAATGGTCATATCCACTGTGAACAGCAGCAGCTTTGTTTTTTGTTTTTTTTTATCATTTCTTAAAGCCATTTTCCAGTTGAATTATTTTCTTCACCTTGCACCTTTAACAAAAGCAAACTTGACTGCTTTTCTCCAGAAAAATAAATTACAATACCCAAGACTACATTAATGCAAAATGTATGTTGAAAAAACATTTGCCGCTTTCTGCTATTAAGGAAACAAAATGACCAGTGTTGGCAATCATCTGCTTTACTGACTACTAGGCTTTTTCACACAAAACATTCTATTTGGAAAAATGCAAAGAAGTTATGCAGAATGCAAAATTTAAAAAGAAAAAAAAAGAATTGCAACTTCAGAAAAAGGAATTACTCAAAGACACAAAGAATTATGGAGGTAGATAAACAAAGAAGCATTTTAATATTCTAATGCCTACCATTGAATATGTAACAAATATGTATGGCCACAGGACCACTGATACAAAAATAGCATTACCATTACACATCGCTTCTATGTGAATTTTAAATATAAAGTGGGATACTTTGTCAGTGGCATTTGTTTTTTTTATACAAGTTTAGATTCTTTTTGAGGAACGTAATTTCCACCTAAAAAATAAACTGGGTGTCTGTGTCTAGAGTAAGTTCAAGTGATTTTGGATGTGTTTGCATAGTTGATGCAGGTTCTTGATCTGCAGTCATCTGACCAAAGTGAGTGCAACTGTTATTAAAAAGGAATGGAAATTAGATGAATGGTCAAAATAAAAAAATGATTGCATTACAAAAGGGAACAACAAATTATTCTGAAGACACAGTGTGGAGAAGATCTGAACTCATCAAACAAGTGCCTAGCATTTTACTGAATATGGTTTTCAGTGTTGGCTCTAGACTCCAGTGAGAGGTAGATGCAACTGTAGCTACACCAGCAATTCAAGTGCTACTGTTATGTCAATGGTATACAGTTAACAGTAAAAAGGGCACAGAAAGTGTCAGTACAAAGATAAATAACCCACCTATCCCCTAGATAGGGGAAAGGATTAAAAACATCACTGACAGACAAATCCTAATCAAGGAATGTAGAAATTATTTACATCAGTCATTGCACTTCAAGAACTCTGAATTCTTTGCATTTTAAATTAAGCTGGATATGCTTTTACAATTCAATATATTACCTGTTGAAAAGGTAAAATAAAGAAGTCACCCCTATCCATATCTCTTCAATTTTTATGGGAGAGGAGTTACAGAATGAAGGTATGGCCATAGATCCAAATTCATTCAGATAACAACCAAAATATGTAATGTGGGAGAATGCAATTCTCTCTGTATAAAAATTATAGATTAAATTCATGGAAGCACAGTTGCCACTCACAGGTAACTTTCTTTGCTGGTAATACACATGATACACAACAACCTGGTTAAGAAATGTTTGTTAAAGAGGCATCTAAACATTCATGTTACACTAACAAGACCAAGAAATTCAGGTTTCAAGTTTTATAGCCAAGGGGGTTAAAGAATTTCAACATAAGAAAGACTTGTCATTTTTATATTATTAAACAAATCTTATAATTTCACAGGAAACACTACCCCTAAGCACTTTAAAGAGCAACAAATCCATTCATTTTGTATCCACTATTCCAGGAGGATCTGGTCAACACAGAAACTTAGTAATACTGTTATATTTAGTAACACTGAACACCTAAGAGAAACCTACATTACAAGGGGCAGAATATGTGCAATAAACAGTGACTGGGCCAGGTATTAACCTATGTTCTTGGAGCTATGAGACTGCACTACTAACCAACAAACCACCTTGCTCCTTTAACTTTACCATAAAATCTTCACAAGGAGACTGGCATGTTAAAGAGAGACTTGCTTAGAGTTTTTAGCTGAGTCATTGGCGGGGATCTGAACCTGGAACCTGCTGTTTTACATCAGAAATTTTCAGCCACAGTATGTGGTCAGACTGCCTTCATGAAAATTGAATGTTTATGTAGCACAAAACAAAAATTTTGTATGTTTTTTCAGAACAGTACAAAATTTCAAATAAATACATTCACAGCATATAAATACATCCAACCTAAACTTCTTTCACTTCTTCGTCACAGTAACCAAAGCCATCCCTATTACGATCTTCTGGACTCCATAAAACCCAATATCCAGGCTTACCCAAAAGCTAGGCTGCAAGGCTCCACATGTCGCCTAATAACAAAAGAAGCCTAACTCCAAACAACTAACAAGCAGATTCTTCGGCCTGCACTGACCCACCAAACAGGAGTCATGGCTTTCATAATAAAAAATTTTAATGTATTTGGATTTTGCTGTATGATCACATGATCAGAACTGTCCAAAGTTCGCATTCGTTGAGTAATTCTTATATAAAATAGTAAAATGAGCAAATTTAACAAAACGACACAACACATTATGTGCCATTGACTGTCTTCTTTAACTACCCATTGACATAGTAATTCAAACAAATTTAGTGCTGATTTCAGAATATAAGCATGACTAAGCACAGCTTCAAAACACATATACTGTAGCAAGAGATGTGAATGTGAATGTGCATTTGTTGGTGTTTGCAAAGTAAGTCATCATATTGTAACAAATCAGAAGAAACAAATGGACAAACAATTGGAAGTAGAATAAAACAGAACAGGTAAAAGAATTACAACTCTTACAGTAAACCTACAGAAAACAGACAGAATTGCTGTGGTCATTCTAAGGATTACTGGCTATGATCACAGACGTTGATGTAAATCATCTAAATTGTACGTCTTTTAGCTCTGAGCCTAGAGGTATTGTAACTTACTTCTGCATCGATGACCAAAGGAACAATTTACTCTCAAGAAAAGATGTGTCCTTTTCTGTTATTCTCCTAAACATCTACTTAGCAAAGAGATTGAAATTGCTTATTTTGGCATCTTTAAGAATTTAAGACTTTTATGAGCATCTTTTGACAGCTATTGTTTGTAAAGTCATAATTTCTGTTTTTATCCCACTTGATATACACCCAAAACTATATCAACAAAAATAAAACATCAACCCTTTACTATATTTAAAATTTCAGTTCCATACATACCTGAGGAAAGACTTAATAAAGTGCAACATACATTCACATTGTACTGTTTGCCTGTCAAACAGCTTTAACTGAATATATTAATTCTTAATAACTCCTCAAAACAGGTTAGTTAAGAAACATGACCAAATTCCAAGAAAATAATTTGCAGCATGTATACCACTTTTATTAAATACATTTCATTATGAGTAAAGAATGCTGAAGAAGTGATATTTCTTAAAGAAAGAACCTATAATAGCCATGAAATTGTTTGAACTCAGTGGATCAAGAAATAAAATTGAATGACTTTTAGGGGAAACAAGAAAGGTCACTTTTTCTTTTTTTACTTATTTAGTCATGCTCAAGTGTTTCAATGACTTCAAAGCTAACACTATGAATTTGGCCTTCAGACAATCAGACTCCCTGATCTGAAATCTTCTCTAATATATTGCATATCATAAGAGAGCCAGGTAACAGGATACCTAAACTGGTTATTCATCTGAAAAATTACTTCGCATACCCTGCCACATAGTCTCATTTTTTTAGCTGTGAACATACTTCCACTGTTGTGTCATACTGTAAACGATCTCTGCTTACTGCTCCCCTGTAGGTAAACCAATTAAATAAGATATAGTATTTACATCAGTGGCCAAATTTATATATCTAAAACATTTAAAGGGAAAAAAATACCTTTTTACACTGAAATCCTATAGGATTATTTCATTTCCAGTGTGAACAAAAACATGTGGGTCTTGTAGATTTCAATTTGCCAGCAATGCTGTAATAATGAGAAAGATGGGCAATACCGTTATGACGGTTTTTGAACAGCAGAATAATAAGGCTGAATGATACAAACTTGTGGTCATTGAAGGTACATCCAAAAATATAATAGCCAGAAGAAATGATCTACACTGGTTCTTTAATTGCAAATCCTTTTAAGAATGGTCCACACTGTGTTAAGGAGTTTGTATTTTGTGACGTGAAAGTCATACTCTTGCACCAGAGAGAAGACACCGAGTCCAAAGGTTTCAAGAAAACAAACTTTATTCCAATCAAATTAGGAACATTCAGAGTATTTGTTCAAAAAGAAGCTACCACTTCAGTATACACAGACACAGCAAACAAGCTGGGACACAACCAGGTCAGTGGTCAGGTTACAATGTTCCCCAACACCCTATTGGGCGATAGCCATGTTACGCAGTGGTGTTATGAACTTAGTTACCTTGGAGGCACTACATACCTGCAGTTGCCTTGGCACCGGACAAGCAACCCTCAATAGATGCGTCAATTACAGTACAGCGTGCAGCACCATTGGGGGAGGGTCTCAAAAAAGCTCAGAAATCTCACACACCCTTCTTTAGCTTTGTTCACACCTATGTGGACAAAGTGATCACCTAAGCAGGGTTCCACCAGACATAAAAGAACATCAGTGCTGACATGTGCAGCACTGGGACAGTGGAGAACATTAAAAGCAAATGTCTGAAATGTAATAAACCACCGAGTGACCCAGGCATTTATACCCTTCTGTATGTAGAGGCACTCGAGTGAAGCATGGCCAGCCACCAGGGTAAACCGCCGACCACATAAGTATTAGAAGAGGATTTCCACCGCCCACTTAATACCCAAAATTCTTTCTCAGTGGGGGAGTAATTACACTCCCTGTGGAGCAATTTTCTGCCCAGATATGTCAAGGGATGGTCCTCCCCATCGAAACACTGAGAAAGAACTGCCCCCAGACCATAAAGCACTCACATCCGTGTGTATAATGGCTTTTAAGTCAGAGAAGGCCCTCTCACAATCATCAGTTCAGGCAATGGCAAGCTTTTTTCTGCCCCCAAGATGTCACCTCTAATCATTACTAAAAATGACCAAATCATCAAGATATGCTTCAGCATACTGTATGTAGAATGGGGTCGCAGAGTCTGATCTGCTGAAAAGTCAACAGTGCACCACAAAAACCAAAAGGAAGACTGGCGAATTCGAACAACCCGTCTGGAGTGGTGAATGCGATCTTCCTGCAAATGGACTCCTCTAGGGGCACCTGCTGGTACCCCTTTGGGTGATCTATGGTAGAAATATATGAGGCTTGCCCAAGTTTCTTCACAAGTCATCAATATGAGGCATCAGGTAAGCATCAAACTTTGGAGATCTTATTCAAGTGTCTGAAATCTATACAGAACCAAACCAAGCCGTCTGGTTTTGGGACCAGAACAACTGGGGTTCACCTCCTCACGTATCACCTTCCTCATCGCTTCCGGAAGACAATATGGACGTAGCTATACTTTAATACTAGGTTCCATTATGATCTTCTGTTCTGCAATTTCCATCCAGCTGGGTTCCGTTGAAATTATTTGATCCCAACACTGCTATTTCTCAGGATGAATGAATCATGAGTAGAGCAAGGCCATCTCGTAATAACATTAGTGAGACACATTTTTGAATCACAGATGATTTGCACATTAATAGAGTGAAAATGCCTTCTATTTACATAAACAAATAAATTCTGTGATGGCACCTTTATAGCAGTCAACTGTTATATTGCAGTTGACCACTTCAATTAAATTGGGAAAACCACACATTGCTGCAAATTGCACTTTGATGTTTGCCTGATCAACCACAGTGTACATAAAGCCGGCACCAGTTCAGCACACAGCTCCAAGATGGTAACTCTTGGAAGTCTAAACCAGAAGCCAGTCATCATCATGTGCCAAGAAATCAGCATGATCTCTAAATATACATTCTCTTCTAATTCTACCATTTGTGATGTGTTCTAGCAACACTAAAGCAGCCATGGTAGTTTGAATAGTCTGGCCATTCCGTGCACCATCAAATTGTTAGATTGATTTCAAATCTTAAATTTATAAACGGTATGTGGTTAATTTCTATGTATTTAATGGAGCTGGCATCCTGGAATGTAAATATAAACAAGAAAGGGAGACCACGCAGAAACAATGGCACTGCTTTGACGCTGGGTGTCGCCAGTTTGCAAAACCGAGCAAAAACATATATACACAAGGTGTGAGGCTGTCATGAGAATTTGTGTGGCTTTATGACATATTTAGTTTTTAACATCGTGATGTAAGCATGGATATGGGTGTAGGCACAGTTTATATATGAGGATCCAAGTCTTTATAGCTTGTATATTTGCCACCCAGTAATAAAATTAACAGTTTGATAGTGTCATGTCCCCTTCTGCTTTAGGTCATTGCGAGTTGACCTTTGGATAAGTGGAGGTTTCGAATTCCAAGTAAATTAATCTAATTTCTTAATGCATATGGGGATGCTCTGAAATAGAAAAAGAATCTTGGGAAGGACGCTCATCTTGACAGTACTGATTCTCCCTGGTAATCTGAGATGGAGGAAAGACCATCTGTTCACATTTTGTTTAAATTTTTCCATGCAGATAGCATTACATTTACCTGTGATGTTTACCCCTAGGTATATAAGCTGATCTACTAAAATAAATGGGAAGATTTCCAGTCTAATATTGTGTGCTAGAGAGATCACTAGAAAAACCACACTTTTATTCAAATTAATTTTTAGTCCAAATATCTTTTGAAATTCTGCTAGTGCATTGAGGACAGCATGTATGGAAGTTTGTTGGTCTGATGTATACAGTACCATATCATCTGCATTTAGTGATATTTTTTTTGTTCAAGTCCTTCTCTGGTAATTCCATTTATCTCTGATACATTTTGAAAGTGAAAGGCCAATGGTTTAGTGGTGATTGTAAAGAGCAATAGTAATAGAGAGCATCCTTGTTGAGGACCAAGTTCTAGTCTGAAGTAGTTTGTAATAATTTTGTTTATACAAACATTACTTTGATCCATGCAGATATGTTTGGGCCAAATGCAAATTTGTGCAATGTGTTGAATAGATGTCCCAATCAGCTATGTCAAATGCTTTTTCTGCATCCAAAGATAACAAGATCTCTGGTGTGTTAAGATGTAATGGGCAAGTATATTACATTAAACAAACATCGAAGATTAGAAGCTAAGTGTCTGCCTCTAATAATCCCAGTTTGGTCTTGTGATATACAGAAGAAAGCACTTTCTCAATCCTTCTAGCTAGAGTATCTTAACATCATTATTCAGAAGTGAAATTGAATTGTATGTTGCACATTGTAATACGTTCTTATTTTTCTTTTGGAAAATGGGAATTAATGCTTGGCAAAAAGTTTGAGGTAGAATTTTGATGTCTCTAGCTTCTATAAACGTTGCTAATAATAGTGGAGCTAACTTGTTTGAAAAATAAGAATAAGATATTAAGATAAAAAAAAACATTAACCTTTACAAGTACCATAAATTTACACTGGCTCTTACAGACTCAAATCAAATGTAGGTTTTTATTCTATAATAGTAACAATAAAAGCAACTCACTACTCAAAACGGTAAATCTAGGAAGGCCCCGGAATCGAACCCTCAACCTCTTGATTATGAGTCAGCAGTTCTTACCTCAGTATCACCCAAGCAGTCGTGTCAGCATAGTACCCTAACCTGATTTCTTTTTCGGTTATAATCTTGAATAAAAGTGCATTTGTTTTGTTATACTTGTACCTTTTGTGAAAGTGTTTACTTGATATTTGGACTTCAGTCTTCACCCATTATACACTTCACGTCAAAATTTTGTTCTTTAGTACTATAACATAAAAAAAGTTTGTTTTAGCTATGTGTTCAACATTTCTTGCATTTCTCACGTTTCCTGTCTTCCTACTTTTACATAGATCATTGTAGACACAAAACACAAAAGAAATGCATGTGTTCCAAATAACGATATATTAAATACCCTATACAACTCCAGGCACCTCACACCCAGATAAACAGACTTGAGCTGGAAGACGTTTTTGTCTGATTTGAGCTGCGGCAGTCAGGGGTGAAATAGCAGGCTGCTTGCTGCTTGTGCTGATTGACACATTTGCAAAACAAAAGATGCTATTGGAGAGGTGCAAAGGAATTTAAGGTAGCCCGGGATTACGACTTTTTTCGTAGGCTTGCAGGATTCTAGTGTTAACTCTGATGCCTTCTTGGTTTCCAATTTATTTTTGTGGGAAATATATGAAAAAAGTCTTCAGGCTTTCCCATAGTATTCCTGCAGAGAACTTTGAGGATGCATTTGTGTTTACAAAATAATCAATTGGCTCAGAGATTAAGTCTATACATTACTCATCAACTAATGATAGGGGATTAAGATGCAGATTATTTTTGCAGTGTTTGATGTTATCGCCACTGTAGTTAAAGACTTATCCAGGTCTGGATTTAAAACATAATTAAAGTTTCCGGCCATTATAATTTTATGAGTGTCCACATTAGGAATAGATGCAAATACATTTTGGATGAATTCTCTATCATCCACATTAGGTGTATAGATATTTATCAAAATTACTTTAGATTTAAATAAGTCACCCATCATCATGACATATCGCTGTTTGGGATCAGATACTACGTTTGATACTACAAACAGGATTGCTTTGTGTATTAAGATTCCCGCACGTCTAGTTTTCTTTGTATAGCTGGAGTGAAAAATTTGGCCAATTCAATCTCTTTGCAACTGAAACCGGTCCTTAATTATTAAGTAAGTCTCCTATAAAAGTACTATCTTAGCATTTGGACCTGTTAGGTTAGAAAATATTTTTCTCCGCTTTAGATCTTTATTGAGACCTTTGAAATTCCAGCTCACAAACTTCACTCTTTCATCAGAAAGACACAGATTCTGAACTTTTGAGAACATTTTGTAAAGTTAAGTAAAAGAGGCATGTTGTTTCATGCAATAGCTTTAACCTTGATTTCATATCGTTACCATGTATTGTGGCTAAGAAGCCTACTATTATGTTGGCACTTACAGTTGTTGGGATTAAAAGTATAAATAAGTAGTAACTTGCTCTCTTTCTCCTCATATCATACTTTTTTCAGAAGATGGCCAGGGATCTTTTATGAAAAGACAAGTTAGGACCTTGGTTTTATGTCTCATCAAAAGGACACCACTATTTTTCAGCATAGCATCCCTGTCACTGCAATGGGCCACAAGGTAAGCACTCTCCCAAGGCCTCATCAGCATTTCTTCAGCAGAAACTAAAGCTTTTCTGGTTGGTCTACTGGCCAGGCTAGGAAAGGAAATTTCAACACAAAATAGTGTAAGGTGAGAAGGATTTATAAGAGGTTTTCCAAAGAAAGTAGTAGCGATGGGGTAGAGGTTTCAATTTAGAACATAAGGAAACTTCAGAAGTGAAAAGTGTATGAAGGGGCTAGATGAGAAATGAGGCAATTCACATGTGAAAATCACACATGCTTCTACTTGCACTACCCGAAAAAAAGAAACAAAAAGAAAACATAAGCCTACACACCATCCTATATCAACAATATGTAAATTGAAGAAAAAGAAATGGTCAAACAGTTCAGTAAAGTCATTCAGTTTGTTGTTATAACAATGCTAAGAAATCTGCACCAAAAACATTCACAACCATTTTGGGTTCAAATTGTTTAAGTCTGGGAAGATGATCTGGCATCACGTGATTATTGACACCAAAAGGTAGGACAGATGAAGAAAGAGGGCAAATCAGGAGATTTTAAATTGAGCATCTTTAAAAAGTGTACAAGTGACATAACTTCCTTTAAACACAAAACTCCAAAAAACATCCCCAGACTAGGGGACATGTCTTTTGTCTTGATTGAATAGGGGAATTTTGTAATACCTGAATAAAAGGATTGATTCACCATTGCATCCTTGAGGAAGAGAAGCAACTCAAAGGAAGGATACAGGCCATACAGAGCAAACAATGCTAGAAATGGATTCATAACACTGGGTAAGCTAATTAACACCAGCACTTGGAAGTATCTCATTACCTCAGAGGACATGTTTCTACAAGAGAGCGAGTATGTTATAAAAGTGTGAGTTACAAGTGATATCACCAACCTCACAATCATAACTCCAAACAGTCACTTGAATTAAGGGAGATCTTTGTTGATTTAAGTGTTAATAAAACCTTAACTTTTGCAACTAGGAAAAGAGTTTGTATCTTGAATTGCACATTGAAATGGAGTGGTGATCCTGATTTGGTCACCATTAAAGAATCAGAGTTCAGTTAAAGATTTAGCATTTTGGTAGAAAGCAGGCAAGTACTCCTTTGTGATTTTCAGGTAACTGTGCGTATAATGATGTGATGGTTATCTTGGAGTAATAAATTATTTTGAATGCATTCTAATGCTAATCTAGAGCCTAAACATGTCTATTGTCATAGATGTCCGGGGACCTTGCCCCACCAGGATACCTGGAGACGGGTAGGACTGGGAGAGGGGCTATATCTCCCCTGGAACGCAAGAGAGTGACCTCCCTGGATTGTATGGGGGCCACAGTGCATGGAAGTTCAACCTTATGGGAGGACGTGGCCACCACCAGGGGGTGTCCGGACAGCTCCAGAACTGTGGTTCGCAGCACTTCCGCCACAACCGGAGATGCTGCCAGAAGAGGAGCGTGATGCCTTTGCAGCACTTCCGCCACATCCGGAAGTACTGCAGGTTGTTAATTGGGGAACACCTGGAGTACCTCCGGAAGCGCTATAAAAGTGGCTGCCTCACTCCATTCCGAGAGCTGGAGTCAGGTGGGAGAGGACAACAACATTTATTTATATAGCACATTTTCATACAAAAAAATGTAGCTCAAAGTGATTTACATAATGAAGAAAAGAAAAATAAAAGACAAAGTAAGAATTAAAATAAGACAACATTAATTAAAATAGAATAAGAGTAAGGTCCGATGGCCAGAGAGGACAGAAAAAACAAAAAAAACTCCAGACGGCTGGAGAAAAAAATTAAATCTGCAGGGGTTCCAGACCATGAGACCACCCAGTCCCCTCTGGGCATTCTACCTCACATAAATGAAACAGTCCTCTTTGTATTTAGGGTTCTCACGGAAGGACTTGATGATGATGGTCATGCAGACTTCTGGCTTTTAATCCATCAATGTTGGAACATCATAATGCTTTGAATAGATGGTGGTGGCACAGGATGGAGCCTGCGTGTGAGGAGTGGAGGCGGCAGAAGAAAGGGGAAAACAGCACTGTTAATTGTGCACTGTGGGTCATTGTGCTCAAAATAAACGTGTGTGTGTTTTGGAATATTTGGAGTCCATGTCTGTCTGTGTCCAGGTTCAAGGTTCACACTATGAACTTCCCAAAAATGTGAACACTGTCACAGTTGCAGTCTTAACAAGCTAAGTCTGCAGTATTTGTTTTCTTTTTGACTATAGCTCATGTAACTGCAACAAACCAGATATCATGGATTGGGACACACAAGTACTAACAATCTAACATGGTAACAGCTTGATTTTGATGGGATGCCAATATTTATCAATAAATACTTTTTAAGACAACATTACCTCAAGGCACTTTGTGTGAATACTATACAGTGGTTTTGCATCTGGGACACAGTTAGGTTCAATGACTTAATGAACAATATAAAATAAGCCAGCAGCAGACCATGAACCTGCACCCTAATGGTCTCTGGTTCACCTCCTTAGCCATGAAACTAAATCCCCTGCAAGGACTGGGCACAGTTCAATTTATCACTTTCTCGTGTAAGAAAAATAATTATTACTTCACAAATATCTTATTGTTGCAGATAAAAAGCCTGAGCTGATGCTCACAATAGAGGGGTTGATTCTTGTTTACTGGTGGATTTTAAAAATGTTTCTGCTCTTTCTCCGTAAACATTGATTATTGCCCTTTTGCAGGAATTTTGGTATCTTCAAAATGAAAACAAAATAAATGAAGTAGTAGTTATTTATATTCATAGAAAAAAAGTAAAATATATTTTTACAAACCCGCACAGTTAGAGGGGTCACTTGGTATTTCTAGCCCCTATTCTCTAACATTTAGCTGAGAGGAAGATTCAAGTTTAAAAAACAATCCCTATTGTGTTTAATCCTTCCATATTCATGAAACCTTCTATGACTGCTGATTATTTATTGGTTTTTAGCCAAACTAATCTGCATCACAAACAAAAGGGCATACGTTCCTCAGCTGCCAAAACTGTGATTTTAGTATGTGTAAAGTGCTTTGGAAACTGAGTACTTGAAACCCATCCACTTTGGAAATGACCTGAATTTTGCTGCTAGCTTCATCATACTCGCTCAGTTTCCTTCTCTAAGCCAACAATCCAGGTTGGAAATTACCACAATAAGCATGTACTGAACACCTCCTCTTTAATTAACCGATTGCAGCAAAAAGAAGCCCAGTGTCAGCTAATTTATTTTTGCCAATTACAGTACATTTGCTATTCCAGTACTTTGAAAGAAACTTACATTCATCCAACTTGGGTTTTAATATGGCCCTGGGCCAATTGTTGGCCAGGACAGAGTCCCAACACTTTTCTATGGCCCGCAATTACAGTAAAACCTTGGACTGGGAGTAACTTGGTCTGTGTTTTGCAAGACAAGCAAAATTTTTTAATAAATTTTAACTTGATAAATGAGTGAGATTTTACAATACAAGTAGTACACTTTGTCTGCCGAGCATCACGTGATCACAACTAAGTCAATGGTTCTTCTCTCTCTCCCTTTGCGGGAATTCATCTCCCATGCTCTGTCTCAGTCGGCGTGCCTCACTCGTATAGTCAACATCCATACGAGCGTATACTGTTTACTATAGCATTGTGATGATGTGTATGTGCATAAAGCATTTTTTTATTTTGTGTCCAAGTGCAGGGACTGCTCTTTAGTAACTGTTCTGCAACAAAAAAATTTTGTAGAATAGCACTACCCAAATAAGGCTGTAGCATTGCGAGCAATGAATCTGTTTAACAAAAATGCAATGTCACATTTCTGCAAAATCCTCAAAAGGAGGCAAAAGCAACTGTCATTGGATGGGTTCCTTGTTAAAATCGTAAAAAAAAGAAAGATTCCAGTGAGCCAACAGATAGCAGTGATTCCATTAGTTATAGTGAAAGTTGTCCAGCACAATAAACCTCCTCCTCCTCTACTCTCTCTCATCTCCCTCACACCAGCCATGATTCTTTTCAAAGGTAAAGTGCAGGTTAATTTGTTTTACGTATTTTTACTTTAAATTTTGTATTAATCATTTTTATATGAATATTTTTGGATTGTGCAACGAATCATCTGAGTTTCCACTATTTCTTATGGGGAAATTCGCTTTGATACTCAAGTGCTTTGGATTACAAGCACATTTCCGGAACGAATTATGCTCGCAAACCAAGGCACTATTGTACACTCATTTGTTGCATTTCATTCAACCAAATGCTGGCCAAGTGTCTCAAAATTACTTTGTCCTTAATTCTGGAAACACTGCGAGATATCTTTCCCAGCTACCTTATTATGGACAAAAAAGTACAATTCTAAAATGAAAGATTTAGTAGTATAGGTACTAGTACTAGTAGTATAGACCAATATGTCTCACATTTCATATGAATAATGTAGGATTTCCTTAACTATAAGACTTCTGCCTTCATTAGACACAAAAGTTAAGGAGATGAAAATAGAATAATAAAAAAAAAAATAAATCTACACTGCTGACTCACTGAATCAGCAATGCAGTAATGAGTAGGGCATTTTTATTTCTCCAGTACAACTTTCACTGCAACTTCATTGCAAGATAATGGCAACATATTAGTGTCAACATTCTACACTCAACAGTACTGCAGATCAATGTGTATGAAAATCAACTTCAATACTGACAAGTGTGTACACACTTGGGATACACAAATGCAATAGAAATACATTAAACAGCCAAAATCATTAGCTCATCAGCAACTTTCTAGCAAACTTACACTCAATCGCTTTTAGCCAGTAAAGAAAAAAAAATTAATTTTGTCTCAGTTTAATTTTATGTAGCACTCTATTCTGAAGACAGAAAATGTTCACAGGAATGATTAACAAATGAAGTAAATAAGTGTCAGGTTCTCCAATAAAGACAGCAACAGAAGGATGTACATACTATCAAACTACTGTTTTTATTTCTTCTTTTTCTTCACTCTACAATGATGCATGTTTGACTCTTCTAAAATGTGAAGGTGGTTCTCATTCTAGTAATGCATGGCTGAAAGCTACATGATTTCTACAATCTGAACTACCTGGAAAAGACACAGCTCTCTCTGCTATGCTGAAGAATCAAGTGGTGATGCATAGTAGGTATTTTTTTTATTTTGCACATCTTGCTGATGCTGATGGTGTTTCATTGTCACTAGATAAATCCAGAGCTGTTTCTTTTTGCTTTTGTGTAGTGCTTCAGGAGGTTTCAAATATTTATTGGGAAGCTTTTCTTCTTCAAGAAACATTCTTGCTCAGAAAAGATTAGATATTTAAAATCCTGTGATAAATCATGTTTTTACAAATAAACAAAAGACAAATAAACATTTAATCAGTCCAGAACAAGGAGCATTTTCAAAAATGCAAGGGCCATCTTCTTTATGCACTTAATAATCTGAAGATAAGGAGTAAATAAAAACAGTCTTCAATTATATCACTTTTTTGTTCGTCAAGATGGCTTTAGCTTCGGTAGTTCATTAACACCTCCTATTCACCTACATAAATGAATAAAAAGACAATCAGTTGTTTTTTAAACCATACCTAGACTATCAAACAATCCTTTCATTTTCTGATATCCACTTCTTCTAACTCAGGTTTTTGGGGACCCTAGTCTATTCTGGCAGCTTTGAGCACATGGCAGGAAAAAAGACAAGGCAAGTAGACATGGCAACATCTGTGCACATTCCCATAAACACTCACACAGCTTTGGTATGTGGGAGAAAAAGCCGAGTATCTGGAGGAAAACACACACATTGGGAAAAAGTAAAAACTCCACACAGATCATGATTCAAACACTGTCTGCTAGAGCTGTAAAGCAGAAGTCCTAACCTCTCCACTGGATCATCTCATCAGTTTTAATAATAAATAACTGCTTTATGATTTATAGTGATTGTCCTCTTTTAACATAACAGTAGCTGTGACTGAATTTACTTATATTTGATGTAAGCAACTTGTACAGTCTAAAATGGAATGTAGGTTTTTTTTTTTATTTTATTTTTTTTAAATACATCATCACAGGAACATAAGTTGGTTAAAATCTGAAACAATCAACTATACTGCTGCAAGATTCCCCACCCAAAATAAGTCTTGCATGTGTATTTTTAGTTATGGTAATGGACATCACTTTCACACACACACAAAAAAAAAAAAACATTTTCAGATTCCATATAGCTATTGGATGCTTTTCCCTGCTGCTGGGGCATTTTCAACAGAAAAACTGCTTAGTGTTTGTACCAGCCTGTTGCTGAATGCATTAGAGGCACTCAGTTGCTGTCTCCTGCTCCCTGGAGACAATAGCATGCTGCATCTGACAAGGATTACTGATAAAGAATTGGAAAATCTGAGCACTTCAGAGAAGGTGGGAGGGATGCATCCAGTATCAAACATATATATAATAAAAGTAATTCTGCATTCATCTGCAAAAAAGCTTAAGATAGATAAATTATTGCATATATATTTGCAACATGTGCAAAATAAAAGCTTTGATTTAATCCTCACCCAAAGGCCCTATTTGAAATATCGCCTCAAGGAACAAAAAATAGCTTATTATTGCACTGGGAGCCTAAAGCATTTAGCTATAGCTTATAAATGGCTGTGTAAAGCATGAAAATATCAATAAGGACAATAAACTATGCATTAAGTAAAGATTTTGAAGTATATGACCTTCTGCAACATACATGTACTGTACAATTACACACCTGTTCTTAAAAAATATGTGAACTAATTATCAGTGAAACCTAGGGGACAGGAATTAAGTCAGTAACAGAAGTCCAGAAGGACAAAACCACATGTACTTTATGCAGGCTTATACTAGTTGCAAGCTTCAGGGAAATACAATTGATTTTTTATACAAGAAAGCAAAAGATGAATACAGGAATGTGAAATCTGATACAAAATCAAATATTAAAAACTACAATGTGGCAAACTGTCCATCATTATTAATATGTTTAACCTCAACAAAGTGTTCAAAAAGCAGATAAACATACTTTATAGTTAAAAGTCATGAATTATTGAATATAAATTGCTGCCTATGAGTATTTATTCACCATAAACCACTAGTATGAGGGAAAAAAGACTAAGAAAATTAAAACTAAAAAAATCTAGAAAACCCTTAACATTTAAAGTAGCTCTCCAGGAGGTAAAATAAAAATACCAAATTATACTTTTCATATGGAAGATTGCCAACAGAAATAAGGTAATGTTTTGGTGGTAACAATTGAACTTTATCATACACTGTAGTTTGAAATCACTTAAAATATCAATACAGCTTTTTCCAAGAAAATGTAAAGAAATATTATTCAATAACAGGAAAACATGATAAGAAAAGGAAGATGATCAAAGGAAATGTTTAAACAAACAACATTAAATTATGCATAATCTAAAACAGGTAAATGTGGGGCAATACAATTCAAAGCAAAGTCAGCGAAAAAGAAAAATTATAACCTGCTGTGCATATAAAATGGTTTGATAAATCAAATCTGACAGACCAAAAAACAAAAAAAGAACAATACATGCAATGTTATAAATTCAGGAAAAAAATAACAGGTTAGGTGCAAATTAAAGCAAATAGCTCTGCCTTTAAATTGATTTAGAAGCACTGACAAAAGTTCAAAGAGCAAGTGACACAAAGCTAATGAGCAATTATCTGATATATGTTTTAGCCTCAAATATAGTACAGCATATACTTCTATACTTTAACTATATTTGGATTATAGTACTTAAAAAAAACAGAAATTATGTTTCAAAAATGTACAACATCCCTAATCCAGGTCACAGTTTTAGGTTTTAAAGTAGTTTTTTGGAATGTACCTTATTCTGCAGTGGAACAGCACATTTTCAGTATCCTATGAAATGCACCACTCTTCTCTAGCAATAATATTTTTGGAAAGTGATTAACTTTTGTTAAATCACTTTATTATTTTACATCAAACGTTCCACAATGACCACCATTAGATCAGACTAGATAAACTTTATTAATCTCAAGGTGAAATTCAGACAGATACAGACTTACAGGACAGATAATACAGCCAATCAATCAATAAATAAATACATAAAAATAAACTTAAGTATGTCGGGAGGAAGCATTGAACTGCCTGATTGAAGTGGGCAGAAAAGACCCCCAGAAGTGCTTCTTCGCACAGCATGGTGGAATGAGCCTGTGGCTAAAATTGCTCTAAGAGATCAGCTCCTGGAGGGGGTGTTTCATGATGTTATCCAATTTTGCCATCATCCTCTTTTCCACAACAGCTTCCAGTGTGTCCAGGGTTTGCCCTGAGATGAAGTAGGTTTTACCGAAAGTTTGTTAAGTAATTATGCTTCTTTTGAGCTCAGGTTGCTTCCCCAGGAGACCACAGTATACAACAAGCACAATGGCTACTATGGACTGGTAGAACATTTCCAGTAGCTTGCTGCACACATCAATTGACATGGGTCTCCTTAGCAAGTACTGTCTGCTCTGGCCCTTCTTGTACAGCACCACAGTGTTTTCAGATGAGTCCAATTTGTTGTTCATGTGAACCCCCAGCTCTACACCACTTTCAAATCCTCACCCTGAGTGGTGACTGGTCTCACATGCTTCTTGGCACACTTGAAGTTCACCACGAAGTCTTTTTTCGTGTTGGTATTGAGTTGCAGGTTGTTGTCCCTATACAATAAGACAAAGGACACTAAAGCGTTCAAGGAGTACAACTGGCATCCTGATACTCGGAGAGGCTAAATATAGTAATTCTAACATATGATTAATCCCAAAGACATATTGAGATTCTGAATAGAGCCTGAAAATGATCTAGTTTATGTTAAGAATATATAGAAAGAATTAAACACAGTAATCTGCTAGGAAGAAATGATGGACTGCATTGCAAGGGGCAGCTGGGTAGGTACACAATATCTTTAGAAAATTACAAACAGGGATAGCACATTGAAAATATCAAAAGAAAAAATTTGGGCTTTCGGGTATGATTTGAAAATTATACTAGATAAAGCCTTTTGTTTAGATTGTGTGTTAGAGTACTCCAGCACATAAACAAAGATTATGGTAATGAAATACATTTGATTTTTTTCTCATTTCAAATCATGTGTATTAAATATGTATTTTATTAATGTGACAATGTTAGAGAAACGCCATTAAATTTTAAAAAAGGAAAATAAGTTGAAATTATTTCTATGATAAAAAAAGATACAAAAAAACTTTCTTTTTAACCTTTTACTTATTTTTTTTTCAATTTGTTTTTTTTTTTCATGATTCTCTTTCTGGGAAAGAAATTATCCTACTTTGTCCTACTTTTTTCTAATGATCATAGGCATATAGACTGATATAACCATTCATTTCTACTATAACTACCAGAAGCTTTACAAACATAATTAAAAATTTCTCACACACACACTGCCTATTGTGAATGCAGGCCTACCTGACATTACCACCAAGGGAACCAAGAAGATGATATAGGGCAGAGGGCAACACAGGCAAAAACTTCTTTAGAATAGATGGGGAGCTACAGATGCTCAAAGAGAAAATATTCAAGAGCAACATAGCAAGAGACAAGTGTAGTGTCAAGGTATTGTGCAAACAAAATATTGAAAAGAGTGTAAAGCCTTCAAAAGACTCACAAACCAGGCCTCACCCCAGGCAGCATGACCAAAACACAGGCTTCAGCCTGCACATGCCCAAAATGGGTAACTTGCTTTAAAGCTTAAAAAAAGCTTGAACTGTTCCAAAATACAAAAAATGTCAATAACAGGAAAAAGTCAAACCTCTGGTTTGAGAGACCAGTGCAACAATCAATGTTTATATAACAAGGAATTTATTTAAATTGAACAAAAGAAAACCAAAAATACAAGTAAAGGCAAAAATGAGGCACAGGGTTGGCAAAAAAAGGCAATTCACAGCAAACAAATCCCAAGATGAATTCCAATAATTGAAAACCAAAGAGAGAAGCAGGATATCCAGGAAACCAAAAATCAATACAGTAAAACCTTTATTATCCATCACTCGATTAACCGTCAGGGCCAAAAAAAAATTGAGCATGTCACCATTTACCTACTATACTACTATTGCCATGTGGTATGCTACGAGCTATGCACATTAAAACAACTCTCCCTTGTGCTAGTGTATAGTGTTCTTCCCCAGCACCATGTGTCATGCCACGTTTTGAAATCACAGTTTCAGTTATGTACCTTCAATTTTAATAGCATTTCATAGCTTTTCTCTTTTGTTGTAATTAGTCTACTATACATTGCTATGGCTGATAAATGTAAGCATGTGGTGTTGGAATTGTCACAAGAAATTGAAATTGGCGAAACTATTTCATATATTGCCTCAATTTACAGAGTAGAAAGAGCAACAGTGAACAATACAAAGCATGATGCAGACAAAATTGAAAAACATGTAAAAAATGGAAACCACTGACACTAATGTTATACTGTCTTAATGTTAATGTTCTTCTGTATTATAATTTTCTTTTTAAATTCTTTTATGTTTTGTTAATATTTTGTGACATGCAGGAAACTGTATGGGAGTAGAAAATGGTGGAATGAATATGGTAAGCGATGGGACTGGGTGAAGGGCTCCTGTTGTGGAAGGGGTGGATACGCCACTTAGGAGAGGAGTGATAGGAGAAGTTAGGAGAAAAAGGAAGGTGCATTGGAAGGAAGTTTTGAATAGGGAGTAAGGAGACAATAAGCAGGAGTGTTTACAATATAGAGAAAGACAGAACATGAGTGGCAGGAGACAAGCTGATTGACAGGGAAAGTTTTCTTTTGTTGTTTTGGAAGTGTGCTCTGTAACCCACATAATGGAGTATAAGACAAGGCACTGTTTGTTATGGAACAGACTCCAAGTAAACTCCGAAAACTCTACTACCTCTGAGCTGTCTTTGCTTATTACACTGGTCATTACAATCTATACTAATAAAAGGCAAAGCCCTCACTCACTGACTGACTGACTGACTCGTCACTAATTGTCCAACTTCCCGTGTAGGTGGAAGGCTGAAATTTGGCAGGCTCATTCCTTACAGCTTACTTACAAAATTTAGGCAGTTTTCATTTCGAAATTCTACGCGTAATGGTCATAACTGGAACCTCTTTTTTGTCCATATACTGTAATGGAAGAGGCGGAGTCACATATCTCGTCATCACGCCTCCTATGTAATCACGTGAACTGAAAACAAGGAAGAGCCCCAAAGAGCGATGAAGAAAACATTCATTACACAATTGAGAAGGCACAAGAGAGCGGCTTACGTGAACTGACTGAATGCAGCACGAGTGATCACTTCGATACTGCGGAAACAAAGCACGGTGTAAAACGGAAGTTTAAATTAAGTATATAGAAACACTACCGCTGCCGTTTGCAATACCATATTCGCGAGATACAAGTTTAATGAGAAACGCTCCCGCTGCCGTTTGCAATACCATATTCGCGAGATACAATTTTAATGAGAAGACATGAGGTATAAACAAGACTTTCGATGACTTTGTAACGGATTAAAAATTGCTGTAGCGAGAAACTTTTAAGTGCCGGGTCTTAGCTAACAGCACGTAGAACGCAGCACGTCGGAAACAAAGCACCATGTAAACCTAAAGTTTAAATTAAGTTCATAGACATACAAAACGTTGCCATTGATTTGAGGCAGGATTGCTTTTTTCCTGTACAACTATACATTGCATTCTCAAGAGTGTGCTTGCACAGCTTGGTCATATTACAACCGGAGTGCTGAACTGACAACTTGGTATACAAACAGAACTATAACAATTGTAATAAACGAACAAAAAAACAGCGGACAACCCGTAGATTAAATAAAAAGGCTGCTTCCATTGGAGAAGCAAGGAAAAAGGAAGACCTTATATGGCGTTCGCTTATAAAACAGCGGAGAGGGTGTGTGAAGGCAGCATCACAAAAAAACAGATCCTTAACAAATTGTTATTGGTATATTTTCCCTCAATTTAAAAAAGGTTTTCTTTTCTTCTTAATAAAAATTTAAAAGCAGTACTTTGCCGGTGCGAAGCGCTGGGATTTGAGCGACTGACGCATACAGACATATTCATGAGTGCAGGTACTTCGGAAAGAAAGCACCGTGTGAACCTAAAGTTTAAATTAACTTCATAGACCTACAAAAGGTTGCCATTGATTTGAGGCAAGATTGCTTTTCTCCTGTACAACTATACGTTGCATTCTTAACAGTAAGCTTGCACGGCTTGGTCATATTACAACCGGAGTGCTGAACTGACAACGTGATATACAAACAGAACTATAACAATCGTAAAAAAAGAAAAAAAAAAAAGCTAAGAACCCGTGGATTAAATAAAAAGGCTCCTTCCTTGGCGAAGCAAGGAAAAAGGAAGACCTTATATGGCGTTCGTTTATAAAACAGCGGAAAAGCTGTGCTAAGGCTGCTTCACAAAAAAACAGATCCTTAACAGATTGTTATTGGTATATTTTCCCTCAATTTAAAAAGGTTTTCTTTTCTTCTTAATAAAAATTTAAAAGCAGTACTTCGCGGGGATTTATCTATATTTCTATATATCTCTCTCTATATATATATATATATATATATATATATATATATATAGATATATATATATTGTAACAGTAGAAGCGTGGAGCCACCTCTAACACCCTCAGGTACCACTCTGAACACGAAGTAAAAGTATAATTATTATTTATTTTGCTATTATACTGTGCACCAAGCACCCTCCACTCCACACTCATATAAACACTAATCTCTCTACAATAACCAATCCTCCTCGCCCAAACACTTCGCCCTCCTACCTCCCAGCTCAGCTCAGTGTACTGGGCTTCCCACAGTCCTTTTATATCCCCTGACCCGGAAGTGGTTCCTGGCACAACCCACAAGTCCATTTCCTTCCGGGTCAGCGCAAACAGTCCTCTTCTTCATCCCGGGAGCACGTCGTTTCCTCCAGTCACGTGACTGTGACGCACTCCCGGGTTATAGGGCACGCAAGAGCCCACTAGCCCCCCTACAGCGACTCCCGGTGGTCCCCAAGGTATCCAGCAGGGCTGTGTATAGAAACTACAAAGTCCATGAGGCCCTGCTGGAACTTGGGGCACCATCATGCGGTCCGGAGGGCTCCTCCTAGCGGCCTGGGGGTGGCGACCAGAGTCTTTAGCCGGTTGTCCATCACAATTCCCCCCCCTTAGCGACGACAACTGGGGCAGAGCGTCGATTCCCGCGAGGGACGTCTTCCTCCAGGAGAACGCTTTATCCGGACCGTGGTTCTGTTGTCGAGATCCCCCAGCGAACCTTGGGGGAACGGTGTATCTGCTATCCCACCGCTCCCCTGTCCTCCGGGGACAACTTCTCCACACGTGGCCCGATTGCCGGCAGTTGTAGCACCGCCGACGTCCTCCTGGTGGCCTCTTTTCCCGAGACCTGAAACACCTCGGGAATTCAGTTAGCTCCACCCTTTCCTCCACCAAGGAGGGGTTAACAGCCGCTTTGTTGCTCTCTGCCCTTTTCTTTAATATGTCAGGAGACCCGCATTTTATCTCGTGGATCTCCTGCTTTCTCTGGGGCTTGTGCACAGCGTGAGGCTCTCTATGGAAAAGAGAGAGCCTCTTTGCTGTTTGCACCCCCGTTGTCCTATATAAATTCGGAGGCGGCGTCATTAGTACCGTATCGCTCCGTGTAACAGCACTATTCAACTGTACCGGGGAGATCGGCACTTCCCCTGCCCCTCCAGTAACGAGCGACAATTCCCTCTTCACGCGGGTCGGGGCGTTAAGGTCCGTATTGTTCTGGAGCGGTGTCTGATACCGCCACCCCGGTTCTATCGGACCGTTGCCCGACCTCTCAGTCATCGTACCACACTCCACTGTCGGGTTCACAGTGCTTTGGCAGCCGCTACTTATTAGACACGGTGCCGGCTCACACTGCGTCCCCTTATTATATACGGTACAGAGTACACCTACCTACACCGCCGCATCAATCGAAGCCGGGGCTTCATGGCCTAAGCGCCGAAGGTATTCTTTCAGTCTTATCAATGGCGCTTTGACTATAACTCCCAGCTCCTCCACACGTTTCTTCAAGTCCTCGATCCCCTGAAAGAAACTAATTACGGGCTCGAGTACCTCTTCGAGATCCCGCACCATATAGTCAGTTAATTCGGCCAGAGGTAAGTTCATTTCCTTGTTTTTGTCACCTGCCGGCCGGGAACCAATGAGCACGTCCGCTCCTAGCACGTGCTCTGCTGGGCTTCGCACAGGCTTCTGGGACTTGGAGTCCGTAGAGGGACAGGTAGACTCCCGCGGCTGGCTGCGGTCTGCCTTTTTAACTTTGTCGGCAGACCGTGCAGTCACTTCCCGCTCCTCTTTACTTTTTTAATTGTGGCGCTGCTTCGCTCGCCGTCCCCTTCCCTTTCAGAAAGCTCGGATCCGTCAGGGAACGAATGACCTCACCTAGGGACCCGAACTGACCGTCACCTTCCCGGCGTCCATTGCGCGCGATCACACGACGTGGGAAGGCGAATAGACAGGTCCCTTCCTGGTCAGGTGACTTCGTGTTTTCCTTAAGTCTGTCCCAGCCTGCACCAGGATGGCTCACGTGATCGTTCTCCGCGAATAGGTTCCCCAGGTGTACATCCACAGACTCCTCGACTTCGCGGCCATCTTGCCAAGGTATGAGGCATGCGTCTTTCTTATATGATGTCCCGAACCGCTCGGCTTCTGCAAAACAAAACAACACAGTTCCTTGCGCTTCGGGCTTTATCGCGACACATACCTCCGACTTATGAGAGATTGCTTCATGCTCCAGCACAGTCCTCTCTTCACTGCTTGGCTGTTGCCTTAGCCAGTGCTCTCTCACAGCGTCGGTTTCTTCCCTGGCTTCCGCAGGACCCGTCAGGTAAGACCACAGCGTCGCGGCGTCCTCCGGTGGCCACATTTCTGCGAGGTTCTGTATGTTTTGGGTTCGCCCATTCTTCTTTCTGGATTTCTTTCCCATCACGGTCCGAAGGCTTGCAGTTGCAGCGCTCTCTGTCGCGGGTGGGGTTTTCACCTCCGCGGTTTCAAGAGGGACCTTCGTAGGGTTCTCTGCTACCACAAAATTTATTTTTAACGCAGATCCTCTGCCAACGGACGGCCAGAGAAACCTGCCGACTACGCCAGTGTAACAGTAGAAGCGTGGAGCCACCTCTAACACCCTCAGGTACCACTCTGAACACGAAGTATAATTATTATTTATTTTGCTATTATACTGTGCACCAAGCACCTTCCACTCCACACTCATATAAACACTAATCTCTCTACAGTAACCAATCCTCCTCGCCCAGACAGTTCGCCCTCCTACCTCCCAGCTCAGCTCAGTGTACTGGGCTTCCCACAGTCCTTTTATATCCCCTGACTCGGAAGTGGTTCCTGGCACAACCCACAAGTCCATTTCCTTCTGGGTCAGGGCAAACAGTCCTCTTCTTCATCCCGGGAGCACGTTGTTTCCTCCAGTCACGTGACTGTGACGCACTCCCGGGTTATAGGGCACGCAAGAGCCCACTAGCCCCCCTACAGCGACTCCCGGTGGTCCCCATGGTATCCAGCAGGGCTGTGTATAGAAACTACAAAGTCCATGAGGCCCTGCTGGAACTTGGGGCACCATCATGTGGTCCGGAGGGCTCCTTCTAGCGGCCTGGGGGTGGCGACCGGAGTCTGTAGCCGGTTGTCCATCACAATATATATATATTATATATATTATATATATATATATATATATATATAGATAAAGATATCTCTCTATTATATATATATATGGAGGAGAAGGTCTGTGATACGGTTTGCATATTTGCAGTTGGAGATCCACAAAGGGAGAAAAAACGAATCACGTATCATAAAATAGTTTTATTCCTGAGCTTTTCAATCTTCATCAGAGGATAATGCTTAGACTGACATGAATCAAATGCAATATATAGCAACACATTCAGTATGGGGGGGGGGAGGGGGGGAGGTGATAGGAGGTGACTAAGTCAGTATGATCAAGGGGGGGGGGGGGTTGTATAGTTTAATTAATGTGTATATGTCCTTCTTAAGTTGGCATATGCTGGGTTTATGTCCAAGTGTCTGTTGATGGCGTTTTCATCTGATAGCCAAGACTCGGCCAACTCTCTGGCGCTTTTTGTACTGACTTAGTCACCTCCACCCATCCCCCCCCCATACTGAATGTGTTGCTATATATTGCATTTGATTCATGTAAGTCTAAGCATTATATATCTCTATATATCTATATATACATATATATATATATCTATATATACATATATATCTCTAATATATATATATATATATATATATATCTATATATGTATCTCTAATATATATATATATATATATATATATATATATATATATATATATATATATATATATATATATATATATATATTGTAAAAGGCGCTATATAGCGCCCGACCCGGCACAGACTCAGGTAGAGGCACGTACTTAAATAAAAGACTTTTTATTTCTTCTTCAGCCATGGGGCACGCCTTCCCCGTGTCCCACGGGCCCAACACAGTCCCACAAGCACTTAAATTGCACACAAACCACACTTCTTTTCACCTCAGCACTACCACTCCTCCTCAGGCTTAGTCCTCCTCCTCCCGACTCTGGCTCTCTCGAGTGGTGGTGGCTGGCCTTTTTATACCCCACCCGGATGTAGTCCAGGTGCTTGGTCACCTGGGCCTAATTGCATTTCCGGGTGGGGCTGAGGAATTGACCAGCCGGGCTGGTAAGTCCACGCAGCTCCCCCTGGCGGCCATCCAAGCCCCCAACCAGGCTCTGGAGGACTCCATGTCCCATGGAGCCTTGCGCCAGGTTGGGGAATCAACGTCCACCAGGGAGGCTGCCACCAAGCGTCCCGGGGGAGATACTGAGCTGCCCATGCTGGCTCCCCCAGAATGGATGCAGTAGGGGCGTCCCTGCCGGGCATGGGACCCGGCTGTCCTTCACAATATATATCTCTATATATATATATATCTCTCTCTCTATATCTCTATATATATATATATATCTCTATATATATATATATATATATATATATATCTCTCTCTATATTATATATATATCTCTATATATCTCTCTCTCTATATATATCTCTATACAGTAATCCCTCGCTATATCGCGCTTCGCCTTTCGCGGCTTCACTCCATCGCGGATTTTATATGTAAGCATATTTAAATATATATCGCGGATTTTTCGCTGCTTCGCGGGTTTCTGCGGACAATGGGTCTTTTAATTTCTGGTACATGCTTCCTCAGTTGGTTTGCCCAGTTGATTTCATACAAGGGACGCTATTGGCAGATGGCTGAGAAGCTACCCAGCTTACATTTCTCTTTCTCTTGCGCTGACTTTCTCTGATCCTGACGTAGGGGGATTGAGCAGGGGGGCTGTTCGCACACCTAGACGATACGGACGCTAGTCTAAAAATGCTGAAAGATTATCTTCACGTTGCTATCTTTTGTGCAGCTGCTTCCTGAAACGACATGCTGCACCGTGCTTCGCATACTTAAAAGCTCGAAGGGCACGTATTGATTTTTGCTTGCTTGTTTTTCTCTGTCTTTCTCTGTCTTTCTGTGCTCTTGACGGAGGGGGTGTGAGCTGCCGCCTTCAACAGCTTTGTGCCGCGGTGCTTCGCATACTTAAAAGCAAAACAGCCCTATTGATTTTCCTCTGCCTTTATGACAGTCTCTGCTCCTGACTCCTTTGAAGAGGAAGATGTGTTTGCATTCTTTTAATTGTGAGACGGAACTGTCATCTCTGTCTTGTCATGGAGCACAGTTTAAACTTTTGAAAAAGAGACAAATGTTTGTTTGCAGTGTTTGAATAACGTTCCTGTCTCTCTACAACCTCCTGTGTGTCTGCGCAAATCTGTAACCCAAGCATGACAATATAAAAATAACCATATAAACATATGGTTTCTACTTCGCGGATTTTCTTATTTCGCGGGTGGTTCTGGAACGCAACCCCCGCGATGGAGGAGGGATTACTGTATATATCTCTCTCTCATAGAGATATATATACATATATATATATATATCGTCAGTTCAGCACTCCAGTTGGAATATGACCAAGCTGTGCAAGCTTACTGTTAAGAATGCAACGTATATTTGTACAGGAGAAAAGCAATCTTGCCTCAAATCAATGGCAACCTTTTGTAGGTCTATGAACTTAATTTAAACTTTAGGTTTACACGGTGCTCTGTTTCCATAGTACCTACACTCATGAATATATCTGTATGTGTCAGTCGCTAAAATCCCCGCGCTTGGCACCGGCGAAGTACTGCTTTTAAATTTTTATTAAGAAGAAAAGAAAACCTTTTTAAATTGAGGTAAAATATACCACTAACAATTTGTTAAGGATCTGTTTTTTTGTGTAGCTGACTTCACACAGCCTCTCCGCTGTTTTATAAACGAACGTCATATAAGGTCTTCCTTTTTCGTTGGTTCGCCAACGGAAGCAGCCTTTTTATTTAATCCTGTTTTTACGAATGTTCTGTTTGTATACCAGTTTGTCAGTTCAGCACTCCGGTTGTAATATGACCAAGCTGTGCAAGCACACTCTTGAGAATGCAACGTATAGTTGTACAGGAGAAAAGCAATCTTGCCTGAAATCAATGGCAACCTTTTGTAGGTCTATGAAGTTAATTTAAACTTTAGGTTTACACGGTGCTTTCTTTCTGAAGTATCTGCACTCATGAATATGTCTGTATGCGTTAGTCGCTCAAATCCCTACGGTTCGCACCGGCGAAGTTCTGCTTTTAAATTTTTATTAAGAAGAAAAGAAAACCTTTTAAAATTGAGGTAAAATATACCAATAACAGTTTGTTAAGGATCTGTATTTTCGTGAAGCTGCCTTCACTCGAGTGATCACTTCGAGCTTTAAGCCTGAGAAATCACCCCGTAAATGCACACGTTTAATTGCACATCTGTTAATATGTATGCTTACACAGTATTAAAAGACACTCGACAATTACACAGCATTAAGACACTCAACAATTAACGTCATTTACCTTCGTTCCAGCGTTGCTGGTGCTGTAAATCTCTTCCTTGTTTTCACTTCACGTGATTACGTAGGAGACGTAATACGTGATGACGTGATACGTGACTCCGCCTCCTCCATTAGAGTATATGGACAAAAAACAGGTTCCAGTTATGACCATTACGCGTAGAATTTCGAAATGAAACCTGCCTAACTTTTGTAAGTAAGCTGCAAGGAATGAGCTTGCCAAATTTCAGCCTTCTACCTACACGGGAAGTTGGACAATTAGTGATGAGTGAGTCAGTCAGTCAGTGAGTCAGTCAGTCAGTCAGGGCTTTGCCTTTTATTAGTATAGATATACACACACATATATATATATATATATATATGTATGTGTATGTATGTGTATATGTATGTGTGTGTGTATGTATGTGTATATGTATATATGTATGTGTGTGTGTATATGTGTATATATATATATATATATGTTGATATGTGTATATGTATATATATGTGGATGTGTATATGTATATATATGTGGATGTGTATATGTATATGTAGATGTGTATATGTAGATATGTTTATGTATATATTTGTTTACATACCCTCTTTAACACACTACTTCTCCACTGCGAAGCGCGGGTATTTTGCTAGTTTTATATAAATTAATTAATTTTGTTAATACAGCTTTTTTTGTAAATAAATACAACTATGCACTAAACTAATATACTGTATAAAATTTTTAAAGTAGCTGTTCTGTTATGCATTTTTTCTCTTATCTGTCAAAGCCTTGGTCCAGACCCCTGACAGATCATCAAGGTTTTACTATATACTGTATACGTACACACATACACACACACACAAACAGGCAAACAAGAAATTCTGGTTGAACAAGCGAGGTCCTGTTGTTAATCACAGGCTTATAGGTGGGGGTAAGATGTGGTCAGATCTGCTCAGTTGTACTTCAGGTTTACATTTTAAGACATTCACATTTGAATTGAGGATATCAAGCTTGTTGTGTCCACAAATCCAACATGCTAATTGATGTTTGTTTGTTCTGATGTCCCCCCTGGTTAAGTCAACAGCATTCCAGTTGACACAGTAAGTCCTTTTTTTTCCAGCGTTATTAAACACTAATGAATTAATTTATCTGTCTAGGCAGTAACATGGACAAAATCAGTCAGTACTTCAATGATACATTTTTAATACAGCTTTAACGCAACATGCTTGCTTTTTACTATTACTCATTCACAGAGGTGGGTAGTAACGAGTTACATTTACTCCATTACATTAACTTGAGTAACGTTTTTAAAAAATTGTACTTCTAAGAGCAATTTTACTGCACCATACTTTTTACTTGAGTACATTTGTGAAGAAGAAACGCTACTCTTACTACACTACATTGGGCAACACTTGAATCGTAACTTTTTTTCCCCCATTACATATGCTATATTTTTGCCAGAGAGAAGCCGCCAGTGGATCTACTGCATGACTATTTCACCAATCAGATGTAGCAATAATAATCACAAGACTCTGCAATGATTCTGCAAGAGTGACTCATGACATTAAGGTGCTTTGATCTGTTCTATTGCATGCTTGACTTTTTTCAGAATAGGGCTCTTTCAAAAATCTAAGGCTTTTATAAAAAATACAACACAGTGTAATGAATTCAGTTTAGAAATACTGTTATGTGTAAAAAGAACAATAAAAATCTTTAGTGCTCTTTCCACTATGCTACCACTTGGACTGAATTTTGCTCTGTAAAATAGCAACACACCATGTAAAGGGTGATTTACATCTGTCTGTTGTTACAAGGCAAGACAAAACATAACTGCAAAGGAAACAGAATTGCAGAAGGAAAAGTAGGATATTAAACAATTGCACAGAGGTGTTTTTTTTTTTTTTTATAACTCCACTCATGGCAGTGGTTGTGAGCAGGCGAGCAAACTGAAAATGTATTTTTACTTCCAGAAAAATAGGACCAAGAATCTGTGACAAAATAATTACTTCTAGTTTCCTTTCATTATCACAAAGATGCGATTCTAAATTGGCCTTAGTGTGTGCTTGGTGTGTGGGTGTGTTTGTGTGTGTCCTGCGGTGGGTTGGCACCCTGCCCAGGATTGGTTCCTGCCTTGTGCCCTGTGTTGGCTGGGATTGGCTCCAGCAGACCCCCGTGACCCTGTAGTTAGGATTCAGCGAGTTGGAAAATGGATGGATGGATGCCTTATAAACTGAAAGGCATGTTTTTTTTTTTTTGTTTTTTTTATTAAATCAAAACTTTACTGCTTCAAATTGAATGTACTATATTTGGTATATTTCATGGCTATTCCTTTAAACCTATGAACTTGTTTACCCTTCAGTCTCATCGTAAGCGGATGTATTTTTAAAATGTATTAAAAATGCTTCACTTTAGAAAACAATTTTACGTGGCAAATTAATATATGCCATGACTGTAAAGAAAAAACATTGACCTGAAAAATACCAAACTTACCCTTTAATAAGAAATAAGTTCACTCTAAGAGGAACACTTTAAAAGCTAAAAACAAAAAACGTTTGATCTGTGAAAAACGTATCAATGTTGTCTTCAATTAATTTAGCATACTGTACCACTACTAACCTTTGGATATTTCTCTACCTTTGAGTGATTACTTCCCATTATTTTTGTTTTATTTATTTATTTTTTTGGTAGTTGAATATGGGAGTTATTGTTTGTTTTAATTGTAATGAAATTCTTAAATACTTTTTAAACATACACATTTAGTCTGCATCTTTCCTACTATTGCTGGATCTTTCTATGACCTGCTTTCACATGACCTCACTGTCACCTACAACACTATGTACTAAAAAGTACCTGTCTTAAACTCCTGAAAACTTATACTGGACTATACTACTTTCAGTAGCCTCTTCTTTATGGTGGGTTGTCTCATACTTCCTATTACCCAAGACATATAATCAGAACCTGATTCTCTCCTCCTCTGCTGATTAACAGTTTGTCCATTATCAAATAATTTTCAGCTGCTACTAATTTCCAGCACCCTGACCTGCCTATTATCATAGCTTTGTCCATATCAAGCTCCAGACATGGAAATGCTTCTATCACCAGCATTCTAGCTAATCTGTTGCTTTCTTATATAATTTCTGATGGGTGCTCTTTTATCTTTATATGAATTCTACTCTCTGGATTGCTGTTCCCATGTCTTTTTGTAAGGCTGCACTGGTGTCAGTTTTATAAACACAATTTTCCAGTTACATTTTAAGCTGCTATGATGTGTGTGTGTGTGTGTTTTCACCCATGTATTTGATACACCTTGCTGTGTATCAGTGTTTATTTCAATCAGCTATGTACTGTTTAATTTACATCTGTATTCTTTTTCAAGTGTAAATAGCCCAGTGTTTTAACATGTATAGAAATATCTTGCAAAAATACACCATGTCATCTGGTTTCTTTTCATGTTGTTTTACTTTGCCTCACAGAGCTCTATAAATAGTGCCTTATAAAATGAAGTTTGATTGATAACTCTCCTTGCGTCTTGGTATTTGTGGGGATCAACCTCATTTGCTACAGAACAACATCCTATACAATAGATTTTGAAACACTGCTGCTTTATGCACAAATTATTTTGGTAAAATTGTTTCAGCCTTTTCAAAAGTAACTTTTGCAGTCAAATCTGATTCAGTTTCAGACAGCATTTTTATGTTCAGTTTTAAATGCACAAATCTACTTATTTAATAGCTACACTAGGCTAAAATACAGACTGGTAGATTCATTCTCATAGACCAAAATCAATATGTCAACGTATACTGTAAAACTGGCAAAACTGTAGATTATCCCAAGTTTAAAATATAAATGACTTTAATTATTTATCAATTCATTAGAAACCAGTGTTCGTGAACATTAATATGATGCACCCTTGTTTATGCTGTGTCCACATTGTAGTTTGCTATTCTTACAATTGAAGATATTAGTCCAGAAGAAATTAGGTAAAACATTAAGATTTTCTGCAAGACTTTCAAGAACTAAGAAAGTTCTTGTTTCATTGCAAAGCTGGAAGCACACTCTACAACTTCAACTTGGTGAGCACATCAGACTTAACAACAGCAACTGCTGGATCTCGTCAGATTACATGATTACACCATCACTTTCAACACAGTTTCAGATTTCAAAAGTATTATAAGTTCACCACGTTTTGACACCCAACTTCAGCTGCAGTCTATGTCCATTTATTCTTTTTAATATTCTGCCATGATATGACAAACATTGAGATGTCAGACAGATGAGCGTCTCCTGTTTTTGAGGTCCAGAACAGTTGTTTTACTTCTTAACCTTCAAAACTTTCGACTGATCAGCCATTAGTTGTCAACTTTTGTAAACAGAAAAGCACATTCCCATGACTTAAGACAAAATCAAACCTGTGATTGTTTCAGACTGCTATGACCCAGTTGCTGGGAATGTCACACTACATAAATTGTGGTCATAGGTATATGCTGCAATTGTCCTAAACTAGCTAAAATTAAGTAAATGAAGGCTACAAAAAAAGGAAGAAAATATGTACTCTGATACAGGCTTAAGGTTACCAGACAGGTATTTCCTAAGCGATCGTCCTGTTTACAGTCATACACTTTTACACTGTTATGGCATATTGGCAACCAGAATTTTCTCTTGCCTTCTAGAGCTTTTATTTCTGAGCACTCAGTTTTCCAAGTGTTTTAAGGAAAAAAAAGTTAATCCATGTTTGGCCATCACTGGTATCAATGTCCAAAGTTGCTAACTGGTTAGAAAATCTGTCAGATAGTAAGGCCCAGGTTCAAAAGGTATGCTACAAGTGTAAAAGCGCATGCACTTAATGGTATTTTCTGGGGCCATAGCAATGATTCCCAAAAGTGGCCTAAATTGTGTTAAATAAGGAAAGGTTTTTGCTGTCAAACCTAGAGTGTGTTATGGCATGGGTTTCATTTAGGCATTTGACTTTACTGTATCATATCTAAATTTTTAAATAGAGCTTGCTTATATGAATATCCTCATGTTGAATATATCCTCATATGACTCAATGTAGCTAAAGCCTACTTTTACTTTGGACACCTGAAAACAAAACAAAAATATTTGGGTGTGACTAGCATTGGCAAGCTTCAGAATTGTGGAAGCAATAATGGATAGTATTTGTTTGTAACATGAATTGCCTGTTGATTTTGGCAATGCTCTTTAATCCCTCCATGTTTCAACACATCTCCATATATTGAAACAACCAGGTTTTTCAAACAATGTTAAAGCAAGAAAGAGAGATAAAGTGGATGTAACAACATAAAATTAAAACAAGCAGAATGCAAAATTCAAGTGCTGGCAGCATTTAGAGGTGCAGTATAAAAAATTAAAAAAAAAAAAAAATCAGTGGATGGGAGCTTTAGGAGGTAGTACACACAAAATCACTATACAGGAGAAGTAGGCACAAATTCAAAATTTAAGCCTAATGCTGGCTGGTGGAAAGAAACATCACCTCGTGTGTCTGTCAAGTCTAGCATGAACTTCATTTTAATAATAATAATAATAACAGCAACACATTTATTTATAAATTAAATGCAGCTCAAAGTATTTTACAAAAAGGAGAAAAAGCATATCATAAAAGAATCTGACAGCGGAGAGCAGCACATCATCTTGTAAGATAATGTGTGACCTCTTAATACCACTTGCACTGTGGATCCATTACACTCTTAAGCTCAAGTCATCATAATAAGAACTGTCTACAAAAGGCACAACAGAATATTACAAGGACACGCTGGGATAGTTACCAAAGCACTTAGCTCAAGAATTTGGGTGGAGGTGTTCAATGACCTTCACAGTGTTGTATGGAACAACAAGAGTTAAATGTACATGGCCACTAAGAAAGATACACCCCCAGGAACAGGAAATTGGCTGTAAAATACAGTTGATCAAAGAAGATACTGCATCCACTGCAGCAGTATTAGAAGGAGCATCAGTTTGGCAACAACTGGAGCATAATCTACTGTATAATGGAGCCTAAGGAAGAAGAGTGGTGAGATATTCAGTAACAGTGTCTACTTCTACAAGTTTAGAGTTAAGCAAAGGACAACCATTTCCTCATGAAACCATGGCGGATCTGCCTTACCGCCAGAAGCATCTCTATTGAAAGAAAGAATTGGGGAAACCACAGACCATGATGCCAGAGAAAGCAAAGAGGTAATGCAATAGTGCTGGCAATTTCTCTGCATGAAACAGATAACAAAAAGCAATTATCAGTGACCCAAGGGAACCAGGACAATGAAGCATCACAGATGGTGTACCAGGTTAGAGATGTCCCTATCAGATGCTGGAGTAGGAAAGGAAATGACTGGACATCTGACTGATAAAGACATACAGGCAACAGGGTCAACTATTACTCAAACTTTACTTTAGTAAGGGGTTGTAGATATGTGAGGCAGGCACAGGAAATGAGGTATGCTGACTTCCAGAGGCAAACCAACTTAGGGTTAAAGTGATGTGGATGTCATCTATATATATAATTCACTAAGTCCATGGCAAGCAAGACGCACGCAAGACATGGCAAGCAAGATGCACGCAAGACAGAACCCCGCCCACCAACAATTCACTAAGCAGCTGACCATGGCACGCACGACAGAGCCCCGCCCGCCAACGCTAACACTCCTCCCATGCCCATTACCTTCACTTTGTTTTCCTTTTATTTCTGATCCCATTCAACAACTACTGTATATGGTGACATCGACTTCTCAACTGTAACTCCGGAACAACTCAGCATGTGAGCTATATTAAGCGTCACCAACGAAGACTCGCTACACCATAATGAAAAAGTACTGAAACTTATCCCTACCGACGAAGTAACTTTCACCAGCATTGCCTCCATCGTCACAGATGATCCCGCAGATCAAGTTTCATTCCCCAAAGAATTTCTTAACAGTCTTACTCCCACTGGCATGCCTCCGCATAAACTCAAAATTAAAATAGGTTCAGTCGTCATGCTTCTCAGAAACCATCCATGGCAAGCAAGACGCACGTAAGACAGCGCCACGCCCGCCAATTCACAGAGCCCCGCCCACCAACAATAATTCACTAAGCAGCTGTGAGCGCCGATGATTTCCGCACATGTTCAGTCTCTCCCTGTGCAGCGAGCGAGCCAGAGAGAGAGAGAGAGAGAGAGAGAGAGAGAGAGAGAGAGAGAGCGACACATACACAGGTGCGAGAGAGAGAGAGAGACACACACACACACGCACACACAAAGGTGCGCGAGAGAGACACACACACGTGCGCGAGAGAGACACACACACAGGCGTGCGCGAGAGACACACACACACACAGGCGCGCGAGAGAGACACACACACATACACAGGCGCGCATGAGAGAGAGAGAAAGAGACACACACACGCAGGCGCACGAGAAAGGGAGACACACACACAGGCGCGCGAGAGAGAGAGAGACACACACACACAGGCGCATGAGAGAGAGACACACACAATGTGGCGCCTGAGAGAGAGAGACACACGCGAGAGAGAGAGAGAGAGAGAGAGAGGGGGGGGCTGGACGCATAGGGCAGAGAAGGCAGTTAAAGAATGCATTTTGTTTTCACTTCTGTTTACAGCGATCGGTTCGTAGTGTGCATTGTTGCAATGTTACTTTTCTTGGTGGTTTATTACATTACGGATGTTTGAAATGTTCATTTTATTCCCTGTGCTTAAAACTCATTAAAAAAGTGTTTCTCAACTGTGACTCCGGAACAACTCAGTACGTGAGCTATATTAAGCGTCACCAACGAAGACTCGCTACACCTTAATGAACAAGTACTGAAACTTTTCCCTACCGACGAAGTAACTTTCACCAGCATTGCCTCCATCGTCACAGACGATCCCGCAGATCAAGTTTCATTCCCCGAACAATTTCTTAACAGTCTTACTCCCACTAGCATGCCTCCGCATAAACTCAAAATTAAAATAGGTTCAGTCGTCATGCTTCTCAGAAACCTCATGCCAGCAAGAAATCTCTGTGATGGCACTAGACGGACTGTTACCAGCATTCACCGCAATGTACTGGAGTGTAAAACTATCGCAGCTCCTACCTCACAAACTGTCCTTATTCCCCGGATATCTCAGACCTCATCAGATTCAAATTTGCCTTTTACTTTTACACGCAGACAATCTCCTGTTAGATTGGCCTTTGCAATGACAATTAATAAGGCACAGGGACAAACTTTCAAAACGATATGCCTGTATCTGCCAAACCCAGTTTTCAGTCACAGACAATTGTATGTTGCTCTCTCCAGAGTTCCATCTTTTCATTCACTCACAGTCGTGTCCTCAAACCCACCCCATCTGGACAACTGTATCATTCAGCAAGTGTTCACCCATTAATAAATAATTATGCGGTGTATGCTACGCCGCGGGTTGGCTAGTAACAGGATATTACCTTAAATGGAAAGCTCTTTTTTCATATACTACCATGGAAGACAGTATGCTTAATTTGTATTTGTCTCTTCAGGGTTTGTATTCTGTGCTGTTAACTTTAAGGGCTCATTTATACTTCACGCTCAGAACGCGTACGTGCCTGTATCATGGCTGCCATGCATTCCCAGTGTTCATTTGACGTGTCCTCTGAGCAGGTCCTCAGAATTTAACGTGACGTGTGCGCGAGTTGCAGTACCAGCAAAAAGTCGGGGGTGGGGTCGGGTGGTGTGCTTTGGCTTAGTGTGCTAAAAGTTGGACTGTGATGTCAGTCTCTGGTTACTATCCACATGTGACAGAAAGGCGCTTTGCAGATCCTACGAGATTGGTGTACGTGCTTCGATGTTTGATGAATGGTTCGAAGTGGTGAAGCAAAATGCCGACATACGGATGCATTTGAGGTGCTTTTATATTCAAGCGTTGCATATACCCGATCGTAATGACACAATACATTTTAAAAGTCTCACATACCGTCTTCTGTGCCGTCTTTTTTTCTAGGGCTTCCTTTGGTACTGACAGCAGTGGCAAACAGCAATAGATCGCCACACTGAGCACATTAAAATGTATGATATTCCTACTCTCGGCACATTTAGAATCCTTAGATTTATACTTGATATCACTTTCATGATGAAATGCATTAAAGTATGTATGTTACATTTTACAGATAAATCGGTAATTTCGTTTAAATAATGAATACTGTTAATAATGACACACTTGGGGGTGACATGGTGGCGGAGCGTTAGCGCTGCTGTCTTGCAGGGATTCACGTCGCTGATATTCCCTGCCTGGAGTTTACATGTTTTCCTGCTGGGTTTCCATAATGTGCTCCGGTTTCCTTCCAAAAATATGCAGATTTGGTTACACTAAAATGATGCCAGAGTGTATGTGTGTGCTTGTGTTCATCTTGTGATGAGCCGATGCCTCGTCCAGGGATTGCTTCATCCTCGTGCCCAATACTAGCTGAAATGGGCAAATCCCTGGACTGATGGATTTAATCATTAAACATTCTTTTCAGAGATATTGCGGTAAGGTGTCATCAGAGTTTAATGGGTGTTCCAGGCAATTCACAACACAGCGAAGCCGACCCTGCTCTCCCCGTGATAATATCTCGCACTGCCACCTGGTAGATTCCTCCAGATTTACGTAAAGTACGTGCGCAAGTACAAACAGTACAATGCTTGCGTAGCAGGAGCGTCCGCTGCAGTATGCGTCACGTCGCATGTAGTATAAATCCGGCCTAAGTCCTATCAGTAGGAAAATATATGTTATAGTTTAACAATATGTAATGAACTGGGTTTCATATATGTTAAAGAGTTTCGTAGTTATTTCCTTTAAGTGTTAGCCAAACTTGAACCTTTATAGGTACTTTTTAAGTACAGTAAAACCTTGGATTGCAAGTAAATTGGTTTGCGAGTGTTTTGCAAGACGAGCTAAAACTTTTTATAAACTTTAACTTGATAAATGAGTGAGGTCTTGCAATACGAGTAGTACGTGTACACTTTGTACGCTTTGTCCGCCGAGCATCACATGGGAATTGTGGGTAATCGTCTCCCATGCTTGTTCACAGTCGGCATGCCTCACTCATATAGTCAACATCCGTATGAGCTTCTACTGTTTACTATAGCATGGTGACCACATGTGTGTGTGTGCTGTAACATGTGAGTCCCTGTCATGCACCCCAAAACACGAGGCTGAGTCTCAGTACTTTAGCAAAACCAGCTTTATTCAGCGTGAAACAGGAACAGCATGGTTATTTATTGTAGCGGGATCTACTGCTCTCCTATAAAGGGACACAGCAATCGGTTAGGGTTGTGACCAGGTTAGTGGCTAAGTAATACTGTGCTCTTGCATTTACAATGTTCCTTGCATCACCCATCGATGGCAGGTGCCTATAGCTTGACTGCAATCTTTTCTGATTCTCTTTTATGGCGAACTGTTACAGCGCTGGAAGCCTGCGGTTGCTTGGTTTGGGACACTTGCGTGTTGTCCCGTTGGGAGGAATCCCAAAAGAGTTTAGAAACCTTACAGTGCATAAAGCATGTTTTTATTTTGTGTCCAAGTGTAGTGACTCTTCAGGCAAAAGCAACTGTCATTGGATAGGTTTCCTTGTTAAAGCTGCAAAAAAAGAAAAAGATTCCAGTGAGCCAAAAGATAGCAGTGATTCCGTTAGTTAGAGTGAAGATTTTGTATTAATCATTTTTATATAAATATCTGTGGGTTGTGAAACGAATTATCTGAGTTTCCATTATTTCTTATGGGGAAATTCACTTTGATATACAAGTGCTTTGGATTACAAGCATGTTTCCGGAACGAATTATGCTCGCAAACCGAGGTTCCTCTGTATAACATAAAATATACCCATAGGCAGACAGAGTTACGTGAAGGCAATGTTTTGCTCTTGTGAAAGGAATAAGTTAAGAGTCCAGACAGTTACTGTTAAGACAATTAATGGTCTCTGTAAGCAATGCAACTGTTAAATGTGTGCTAACTAAGGGTCACCAGACATGACCTAACTCTTGTAGGTATGAACTAAGCAGTTTGACATTCATTTATGAAATGGCAAAAGAGGGGGAAAATTGTAAGCTATACAGGGTGTGCATTTTGTTAACTGGCTATTCATAACTTTAATGTAAGGTTTTGGATCAGCATTAATGTTATGAAAGACCTTCGTTGGTTAAATTAAAATATTTTGGCTTCTTCCACACTACTAAATTCAAATAGACTCATCCCTGCCACCTGTTTTGTTTGTGCTTTAAAAGACAAAAAGGGAACTCGTAAAAACATGTTTTATATAAGGAGACTACTTCCAAGAGCTGAACACTGTATTACAGCAACAGTTCAGAAAAATAAATAAAAAAACAAGAATCACCTGAGACTGATAAAGGATTACCCCCATTCCAAACAATACAGATCAACACAAAATCACCTTCTCAATTACACACCAAAGTATTGAGTTCCACCTGTGATCAGCTACAGTCATATGAAAACGTTTGGGAACCCCTCTCAAACTGCATAATAATTGACTCTACTTTCAACAAAAAAAGATAACAGTGGTATGTTTCATTTCCTAGGAACATCTGAGTACTGGGGTGTTTTCCAAACAAAGATTTTTAGTGAAACAGTATTTAGTTGTATGAAATTAAATCAAATGTGAAAAACTGGCTGTGTAAAAATTTGGGTCCCCTTGTAATTTTGCTGATTTGAATGCATGTAACTGCTCAATACTGATTACTTGCAACACCAAAATTGGTTGGATTAGCTCGTTAAGCCTTGAACTTCATAGACAGGTGTGTCCAATCATGAGAAAAGGTATTTAAGGTGGACAATTGCAAGTTGTGCTTCGCTTGGACTCTCCTCTGAAGAGTCACAGCATGGAATCCTCAAAGCAACTCTGAAAAGATCTGAAAACAAAGATTGTTCAGTCTCATGGTTTAGGGGAAGGCTACAAAAAGCTATCTCAGTGGTTTAAACTGTCAGCTTCAACTGTAAGGAATGTAATCAGGAAATGGAAGGCCACAGGCACAGTTGCTGTTAAACCCAGGTCTGGCAGGCCAAGAAAAATACAGGAGTGGCATATGTGCAGGATTGTGAGAATGGTTACAGACAACTCGCAGATCACCTCCAAAGACCTGCAAGAACATCTTGCTGCAGATGGTGTATCTGTACATCATTCTACAATTCAGTGCAATTTGCACAAAGAACATCTGTATGGCAGGGTGATGAGAAAGAAGCCCTTTCTGCACTCACGCCACAAACAGTCGTTTGTTGAATGCAAATGCTAATTTAGACAAGCCAGATTCATTTTGGAACAAAGTGCTTTAGACTGATGAGACAAAAATTGAGTTATTTGGTCATAACAAAAAGTGCTTTGCATGGTGGAAGAAGAACACCGCATTCCAAGAAACACACCTGCTACCTACTGTCAAATTTGGCGGAGGTTCCATCATGCTGTGTGGCTAGTTCAGGGACTGGGGCCCTTGTTAAAGTCGAGGGTCAGATGAATCCAACCCAATATCAACAAAGTCTTCAGGATAATGTTCAAGCATCAGTCACAAAGTTGAAGTTACGCAGGGGTTGGATATTCCAACAAGACAATGACTCAAAACACAGTTCGAAATCTACAAAGGCATTCATGCAGAGGGAGAAGTACAATGTTCTGGAATGGCAATCACAGTCCCCTGACTTGAATATCATTGAAAATCTATGGGATGATTTGAAGCAGGCTGTCCATGCTCGGCAGCCATCAAATTAAATGAACTGGAGAGATTTTTTATAGGAAAAATGGTCAAAAATACCTTCATCCAGAATGCAGACACTCATCAAAGGCTATAGGAGGCATGTAGAGGCAGTTATATTTGCAAAAGGAGGCTCAACTAAGTATTAATGTAATATCTCTGTTGGGGTGCCCACATTTATGCACCTGTCTAATTTTGTTATGATGCATATTGCATATTTTCTGTTAATACAATAAACTTAATGTCACTGCTGAAATACTGTTTCCATAAGGCATGTAATATATTAAAAGGAAGTTGCTACTTTGAAAGCTCAGCCCATGATAAACAAAAATCCAAAGAATTAAGAGGGGTTCCCAAAATTTTTCATATGACTGTATAATCATTGTGATTAGTTTAGCATAACAGCAGCTTTTCCTGGAGCCTCCCAATTGACTATGGGAGGCATGGCATTTTCAAAAGATCTCAGGAATAAATGTGTAGTTAGGCACAATTCAGGAGTTGGATACAAAAAGACTTCAAAAGCTTTATCAATCCCTAGGAGCAAAGTCAAGTCTATAAAGAATAAGTGGAAAGTGTTTGGTACTACTAGAGCCCTCCCCGGATTAGGCCGGCCTTCCAAAACTGGATAAAAGAGTATAGAAATTGGTCAGTGAGGCTACCAAGAGGGCCAATTGCAACTTTGAAGGAATTACAGGACTTTGTGGTAAACAGTGGTCATTGTGTGCATGAGACAGTAATACCACAAGCACTCCACAAGTATGCCTTGTATGGGAAGGTTGCAAGAAAAAAGCCACTCCTCAAGAAAAACCACATTAAGTCTCGCATGAGCTTCACCAAAACACACCTTGAGGATTCTGAGGCCAAGTGGAAAAATGTGTTTTGGTCAGATGAAACCAAAATCAAATTATTTGGCCTTGAAACCAAATGGTACACTATACACTACACAAAATGGTATACTAGTTTAAATTGAATGTTATACAATTAATGGTTCAGGGTAGGGATGCTCCAATCAGGTTATTTAAGGCTGATACCGATCACAGTTCATGTTACTTGATCAGTCGATTATGATTTGTTTTTTTTTTCCTTTAAAAACTTTTTATACTAAGCTCCTTCATAACCACATGTATAGAAGCATTATGTCCTATATTAAAGTGTATTTTTATAATTAAACTATAGATCACAGCTGTTAAATGTTCCTTTTTTATTAACAAAATAAAATTATGTAGGCTTATTGTTTTCTTTGACCATAAAAATACTAAAATAAAAATTCCTTAAAATACAAATAAAATATGTACAAAAATATTTATCCATAATACATATAGAATATAAAAATAAAATACTTCTCATAACTGCAAGCTGTCATATTGTTTAATTTCTTTCTGTAATGTACCTATCTGAAACAAGGCTTGTTAAAAAAGTAGTCTTCACCATTTCTCTAACAAAAAAATGATATATATACACTCACACAATCAATTAGTTGGTATTGACAATTAAAACACTGCTTAAATGTACATATACCTGCACTTATAGGTTTTAATCATTTTTAATCACTAATTGCACTACAGCTCTTTTTACTGTTAAAGTATACATTTACGATATTTATACAGGTGTTTTTTCTTTGCTGTATCAGCTAGACATTTGTAATTCTTGAGGTGTAATTATAAATATGGATTACCATTTCAATTACGTAGTATTTGTTTCTTATCAAAATGTATACTGTATGACAGACAGCAACAAATAATAAACACATTTAAAATCTTTAACAAAGCCACAAATGTATCAAATGTTTATAAATTGTTAATTAAGAAGACACAAGACTAACATGCCTAACAGGTTTATAAGTAAAAGTTACATTTTTCTGCTAAAATAACAAGACTATTGTTAACTAAGCAGCAATTTCAAATTTGTCTTTATCTTTTCTTTTTTTAATTGAAAATGTAAACTACTGCACTTAAAACAAGCTCTCAGTCCAAATTCAAACGGTGTCCGTTTTAACTTAAAGGACAAAATAAAAAGGTCTTAATTCATTACAGTAGCTTTTCTTGTTTATCTAATTGGCCTCTCCGATTCCTTTTGTCTCAGTTTATTACTCTACTTTCTTTGGCTAATACTCCAATTGTCTCTCGTTCTCTTTTAAAACAAGACTTGACTTGCTTCATAAAGGAGCACTGCAAGTCAATTACCATAAAGCCTAGAAAAGCATGGGCTGAAAGGATCAGCGATTGTGATCGTCCATTTTACAGATCACCGATCAAGTCTTTTTTAGTGAAAATCAGCCAATCTAGATCGTTGGCCGATCGATTTGAGCATCTCTAATTCAGGGCAACAGCAGAGGGCAACAGCTAGTGCTGGTGTTTCACAGTTCTTGGGTTCCAAGTTTAATACCAATCTAGAGCATTTTCTTTATAGTAATTTTCATGTTATCTCCTGTTTTTTGGTTTCAATGCTTGTTTCCTCTGGCAATCCAGTAACATTATGTCAGGTTAACTGCTTTCTACGCGTTGTCACAGCTTATAACTGGGAAATTAACTAACATCTACTCTAGAGGTCCTTTCTGCCTTGTGCTTCATACTGATTTTATGCCAAAGTAAACAGATAGAAACAAACTACAGTATTAGTTTATGAAGCACCTTTCTAAATGAATACCACCTGAAAGTACAGAGTTAAAGTGAGTTATTAAAAACTAATTGCATACAGTGTATTTTTATTCCAATTAGAGCATAGGCAAGATATGGGGTCAGGGCCAAAATTAGTCAAAGCTAAAGACTAGTTTTAAAGACTAATTCCTGAACCACAAGACTGACCACCAATCATAATAAAGAGACAATCATTACTTTAACAGCACAGGTAAAGTAACTAATGACAGGAAAAAAATATATGTTCTTTTTAAAATAAGTATACTTTTTGAAACATAAAAAGCTGCAAAGCTTTGAATAATGAGAACTACAATTGCTACATCAGCTAACAAACTTGCATTCAAGAAAACGATGAGCTAACAATGACTGCATAGTGCACAACCTGTCACTGACAATGTTCAGAGTGTTTTAAATATTGATGAAGCAGTAACAGCCAAAGACACTGTTACTGTGGTTCTAGATGTCTCAGTGGTCCTATACCTTAAAATAGTGTTTTTGATTGTCCCCAGTCTTTTGCAAAATTGTGCATATGAAAACACATGTGTATGTAAATATACTGTAAATGTTTTGATAAATAATATATACAGCCTCTTGATCTTCACAAGCAGAGGCTTCCTCACTTTTCAGAGAAGCCCAATTATCCTCCAAGTATCCAATCAAATGAACAGTGGCTGGGTTTTTCTTTTTTCCCTATTGTGCTTTGTGTATAGCCAGCTATTTCTCATTCTGTATAAAAAGTCCCAGTGGCCTGAACTACCGGAGTTCCCTTGGTGCCATATGCAGCATTTTTGTTATTCAGCTCTCTTTCTCTTTCTTTAAATCATTTCTTCTCCTTCAGCGTGTCTTTTGCGCACCAAATATCCTCTGAAGTCCAAGCTGCACAGCAAAGAGCTTTTGTTTTGGAAAAAACATTTTTCTTAAATGTTTTTGACTACTGATGAAAAATATTTAACTAGTTTCACATATAATATATTCCAGTTATAAAATCAATTAAACATATTCAAGTCTAAATAATCACTTACAGTATTATTTCACTTTTTACTTCACAATAAATCCATTCACATCCTTTATTTATTTATTTTTTTAAGCACATTAGATCTCAAAGGAAGTAGGAGGACTTGACTTTAGATATGCTCCAAGTAACACAGCTAATCACCAGTCATTAAAACAATCCCAATCGGGATTAGTTTATAGTCTTTTAAACTGAATAAGCATGCTTGAAATAAAAACAAATAAATAAATAAATCATGCCTCCTGGGCAAAAGATGGTAAACGTTAGTGATCTGTGTGTTTGCTGCCCAAATCCAAGCCCAGAGGGAGAATAAAGGCATCATAAATGCACATTTAATGCATCAATTAAATCAACAACAACAAAAATGTCAGAAAGCTAGGCTTTGTGTAGAAGACACAGCCAGTGGGAACAAAAAAAAAAAAGAAAAAATCAAATTTGAAGCTACAATCTAAAGCCACAAAATTCCATAAACACCCCATTAATACCAGATATGCACTTCATCATGTCACACACAGTTACACTAATAAAATGGATGTTGGTGACAAAAACAGCACCAGAGTAAGTTTAAATGTATATAATTAAATGTATACAATTTGAAAGACACAAAGATTATCTCAAATACACTCTAAAATCAGTCACTAAGAGCCCATTCTTTTATGTCCATTATCAGTTTTGTAAAGTGTTGTTAAGGAGTAACAGTCTTGTTTGGCAGAAATGTCAATCCATTATGGAGTTTACACAATGCTTCAGGAACAACTTCAGCTAGACACCAAGCAGTGAACTACTATCTAGCAAATTCCACCATTTTACAAACTCACTATAAAAATTTCAGGGTGACAGGAAGCCAGAATCTATACAATCACCATTGGGCAAAAGACAGAGAGCTGGATTATCGCAAGGTACACCTGCACATATACTCAACCTCATTCATACCAGGACAGCTTATTGTAACTAATTAATCTGATTTGTTTAAATTTTAGGATGCAACAGGAAATAATGCCTACAGAAAGCCACATGAACACAGGAAATGCATGCAAACGACACACAGGCAAAAAATATGAAGCAAGTTAACGGACCACTGTGCCACCTACTTAACTGCCAGGATACTTTGTAACACTTTGTATTACACAGAAACAGGCAAGGTGTTAGAAAGGTCTTAAAAAGAAAATTTAAATAGACTAGAATTCTAACTAGCACTTTTTTTCATAGCAAAGTACATTTTAATCATTCTTTTCTAACACCCTCTCTTTTCTTTGTATCCATTTTTTCCTTGATCTATCATTTTATTTTTATAACTGATATAATTTTTTTTTTACAGTTTTCAATCTTGTGTCTTTTTCCTTTCAGACTATTTTTATGTGAAAATGCTCAAAAAGAAAATGCCAGTTGGCTCTCGTGCACTTTTTTAGGGGACCTGCAGTGATGTGAGAGCAAGCTGCTGCCAATTAACAACAGGTGTATGATAAGCAGAGCCTGATAACAGGTGGTCACACAGGGGCAGTTTAGAAAAGACACAAGGCCAAATGTCGTCTTCTTGCATTCTGAAGGCAAATCTGAGATACAGAATAAACACAAGCAAGCATAAGCAGAACATACAGTACATAATTCACATTGGAGGCAACCCAGGCAGGATATACACACTTCAGTAATTTAACTAGGGTGTAAAGGTTCTAAGGTAGCAACATATTCAAATATGATTTCCAAGATGCTTTTGATAGTGTTAAATATGTATATTTATAAATATCACTGAATGTGCAAGAGATCGGAAAGAGAGTATGGTGTTAAACTTAAGGGTTCTGTACAAACAGAAACTCATTAAATCTTTAATGCACACCAACCAAATAAGCCCAAACCTGAATTCAGAATAACAATCAATACTATAACTTACACATAGCTGAACATATTTATTGTCTGTTAGTGTCTTGTATATCTGTAGTATTAGGGTGTTGTACCGTGTTAGCCATTATGAATGTAGAGAAAAGCCAAGCAAAATGATACTTTTATTGGCTAACTAAAAAGATTACAATATGCAAGCTTTCGAGGCAACTCAGAAGACATCTTGCCTGAAGAAGTGGCCTGAGTTGCCTCGAAAGCTTGCATATTGTAATCTTTTAGTTAGCCAATAAAAGGTGTCATTTTGCTTGGCTTTTGTCTATTAGTGTAAAGATAACCAGAATAAGCAATAGGGACGTAGAACAATATTAACCTCAGCATATTAACATACAATAGAGGCAAGAAGTAAAAGACTGATAAAGTCAACCGTGACCTTAACGTCTAACTCCAGCCCTTTGTAAAGCACCTAAGTACAATGATTTGCTTATCTAACCATCTGTTCCTTAAACATAAGCTTCATTTAACTGCAGTTGTGGTTTATCTGTTTCAATTTTAACAAGTGACAGGAATAATGATAATTGGGTTTTAGTTATGAATTGTGTGTCATGTATTATAAACTTATCATGAAAAGTAGGGTGAGTACATTTAAATTGTAGGTATTTCTTACTGTACTTGACCTATGTTGTATGCTGGAATTTGGGACTGTAGTGCAGGCTTCTCACTTCAGTCCAGTTGAGTTGCATACTTGCTGTTTTATGTGAGTCAGGTACAAATTGTAGGGGCATCAAATAAATCTCTCAAAGTAAATTTGTACATACGGCCGAATTGAACAGGGAGGACAAACAGATGAACTCAGGACCTAAAAGAATTAAGAATATAAATGAAGACAAATAATGTAAATGAAATAGGAGACTGGTGAAAAAACATGTATAAAGGATAAAGAAATACAGCTAAAAGCATTCAGAAAATTTAACAGATTTCTGTGTCAACAAACATCAATGTTGTAAAGGATCTTATGTCCAAAGGATGTGATGGAGTTTTCAGTCAGTCAGTCATTTTCCAACCCGCTACATCCTAACACAGGGTCACAGGGGTCTGCTGGAGCCAATCCCAGCCAGCACAGGGCACAAGGTAGGAACAAACCCTGGGCAGGGCACCAGCCCACTGCAGTGATGGAGTTTTCAATAATAAAAATTGGGAAAACTTTAATCCTTTAGTATCTACCTTAGTTGAGCAGCACAAAAGAGTAGGTGCTTCATTACTATGTAAGCATTTGGAATTTCAGATTGACATAAATTAGCAGAATTTACAGACCCAGAACAAAATAAAGATGGTCACTCCAGACAGTAAGAAATTAGTGAGGAGTGAGAGGCAGATATGAAAGATCCCTGCCTGTTTTAGAATGACAGGAAAAAAGCAAAGAAGACTATGTAAAAGTGGTATAGGCCATCACTTTTACACAGTATAAAGACCTCTATAATACCAGCCAAAGTGGGACAGCCAGGCATTTTCTATTGACTTTGATTTCCTTTTGCATAATAGCTTTAAAAAAAAAGGATATATTTTTGTCTGTTTTGGGATGAAGAGATAGATGTTAGTATTGAGAGGGTAACCATCAGCAAACAAAAAAGGAAAACAACTGCATGAAATAAAATTAAATTGTAAAATTAGTTTTAAAGATATAACATATGTATGTGTGTTTAATTGTCATGTGCAAAAATATTTATCTTAAGGAAGAGTTTGAACCAAGTACAGCTGAAGATTTCTAGTGTCCCTTTTTCCTTGCACTACTCAGTAAATTGCGTGGATTAAATTTTTAAAGAAAAGCATTTCTTCCTCTAAGAAAAGATATTTTTCACTGAATGTGTTACTTGTGTTGTGTTCCTGTTGACTTGCGTTAAACATAATTGCTTTTGCAAAGCCTGAATAATCTTGTCAAGTCAATATAGGAAATGAAGACACAAGAGAAAGCCTAGACTGCACATTACATTGTTTGGTTGGGGGGTTGGGGAAGAGCTATAACTGGAAGAGGACAAGTGACAGAAAACAGGAGATAATAAGGAAAAAAAACAACAGATAACAGAACTGTAAAAATAACAAAAAAAAAAACAAGGAAGAAGACAGAAATAATAAGATACAGGGATACAGTGGTGCTTAATTACTGAGGAAAGGTATAATTTTATTAAAATATGTTTTATGCCCAAATATATTATCATTTAGATAGTCAAAGACTGGAGGACTGGGGCTGGTTTACCTTTGTACATTATATAACTTATGTAAGTCAAACTCATCTAACAAAAAAGAAAAGAAGAGTGACACATGTTTCAATTAGGAGTCCCTTGTGGATGAAAGCAGGAGCTAAAGCATTTGTTAACTTAACCTTGCTTCATTTAGTTTTACAAATGAGAAGCTAGAGACAAACAGTCAGATAAGGATTAAAGAGACAAATGAGTGGAGTTAGAGGCACAGGAGAGCTGAATACTGGAAAGTTCACAGAAACCTCTCCACCAAGCAAAGACTGCTCAAAGGTCCAATTATCACAGTCTGACAGGTATGACACAATAGGCAGATGTTCCAGTTAGAGTTACATTGAATACGTCCTAGATCACAGCATTTGCATTTTAAAAAAAAAAAACAAAAAAACACAGGCACAACAGTATATCGTTGCAGAATGTAGGACAGGTCCCAGAAATATGAAGATGACCCTGAAATATGTCCAGTATATCAGAAGTAAGAAGCCTTCCACCCATACATTATAGATCCAGGCTAATCTGTTCGAGGGTTGCTAAAAGCTGGAGCCTATTGTCTGTAGTACCAGGGATTAAGCAGTAACTGAATCGGGAGAGGGCACCAGTCTATCACTGGCCACTCCCAAACTCACTCATACCAGGCCAATTTAGAATCTCCATTTTAAACATCTTTGGAATATTGGATATAGCTTTCTTCCATTTTTTTCCCTACAAGTTTTTTTGGGAGTTTTTTTTTCTTGTCTTTTTTGGGAGTCAAGGTTGGAGGACTGTCAAAAAACAGGACCCGTTAAAGACCATTAAGGCATCCCTTGTGAGATTTTTAGTTATACAAGAAATAAATTGTTTTTGTTAATATTGGAGAAAACCCATACAAACACAGGAAGAATGTACAAAGTCAAAATATATTGCATAATGAATTCAAGACTGTATACCAACAATGCAGCAGTGTTAACTTATACAGCATTAAATCAAAACCAATAAACAATATTTTCCAAAGAACGCTGACTATTAATAACAAAAAATGACATAATTTAGGACTCTTCTATCTATAATAAAAACCAAAATATCCACTGCAACTTATATTTTACACTTTGTGTCCAACCAGGAACTTTGTTTGCCTTTTCTCTGTAGCTCACCACTCAGCTGATATTGAAAAAAAGCCACTACCTGTTTTAAAATGTTCACAAGAGCAATCCATGTCTGCATGCAAACCTTAACAGCCATATATCTTCAAGAAACCCAAGTTCACTCTCCCCTTCCATTCAAATACAGTGCATCCGGAAAGTATTCACAGCGCATCACTTTTTCCACATTTTGTTACATTACAGTCTTATTCCAAAATGGATTAAATTCATTTTTTTCCTCAGAATTCTACACACAACACCCATAATGACAATGTGGAAAAAGTTTACTTGAGGTTTTTGCAAATTTATTAAAAATAAAAAAAAACTGAGAAATCACATGTACATAAGTATTCACAGCCTTTGCTCAATACTTTGTCGATGCACCTTTGGCAGCAATTACAGCCTCAAGTCTTGTTGAATATGATGCCACAAGCTTGGCACACCTATCCTTGGCCAGTTTCGCCCATTCCTCTTTGCAGCAACTCTCAAGCTCCATCAGGTTGGATGGGAAGCGTCGGTGCACAGCCATTTTAATATCTCTCCAGAGATGTTCAATCGGATTCAAGTCTGGGCTCTGGCTGGGCCACTCAAGGACATTCAGAGTGGTCCTGAAGCCAATCCTTTGATATCTTGGCTGTGTGCTTAGGGTCGTTGTCCTGCTGAAAGATGAACCGTCGCCCCAGTCTGAGGTCAAGAGCGCTCTGGAGCAGGTTTTCATCCAGGATGTCTCTGTACATTGCTGCAGTCATCTTTCCCTTTATCCTGATTAGTCTCCCAGTCCCTGCCGCTGAAAAACATCCCCACAGCATGATGCTGCCACCACCATGCTTCACTGTAGGGATGATATTGGCCTGGTGATGACTGGTGCCTGGTTTCCTCTAAGCGTGACACCTGGCATTCACACCAAAGAGTTCAATCTGTCTCATCAGACCAGAGAATTTTCTTTCTCATGGTCTGAGAGTCCTTCAGGTGCCTTTTGGCAAACTCCAGGCGGGCTGCCATGTGCCTTTTACTAAGGAGTGACTTCCGTCTGGCCACTCTACCATACAGGCCTGATTGGTGGATTGCTGCAGAGATGGTTGTCCTTCTGAGAGGTTCTCCTCTCTCCACAGAGGACCTCTGGAGCTCTGACAGAGTGACCATCGGGTTCTTGGTCACCTCCCTGACTAAGGCCCTTCTCCCCCGATCGCTCAGTTTAGATGGCCGGCCAGCTCTAGGAAGAGTCCTGGTGGTTTTGAACTTCTTCCACTTACGGATGATGGAGGCCACTGTGCTCAATGGGACCTTCAAAGCAGCAGAAATTTTTCTGTAACCTTCCCCAGATTTGTGCCTCGAGACAATCCTGTCTTGGAGGTCTACAGACAATTCCTTTGACTTCATGCTTGGTTTGTGCTCTGACATGAACTGTCAACTGTGGGACCTTATATAGACAGGTGTGTGCCTTTCCAAATCATGTCCAATCAACTGAATTTACCACAGGTGGACTCCAATGAAGCTGCAGAAACATCTCAAGGATGATCAGGGGAAACAGGATGCACCTGAGCTCAATTTTGAGCTTCATGGAAAAGGCTGTGAATACTTATGTACATGTGCTTTCTCAATGTGTTTATTTTTAATAAATTTGCAAAAACCTCAAGTAAACTTTTTTCACGTTGTCATTATGGGGCGTTGTGTGTAGAATTCTGAGGAAAAAAATGAATTTAATCCATTTTGGAATAAGGCTGTAACATAACAAAATGAGGAAAAAGTGATGCACTGTGAATACTTTCCGGATGCATTGTATATACATCAGTGGCTTTGGTTTAGTCCTCAGCATTGTATACTTCACACTTTAGCAATCATTCATCACTATTAAACTGCTAACCTTGTCAAATGCGACCAAAATGCAGATACAAAAATGTAGACTAAGAGGATTATTGTTTCTGTTAATATGACTATTAATATCCATCACGCCTAGAATTTCAGCTTTATACATCTCTGGGAACAGTGACTTCACATTTTAGCAAATGGTATAAGAAACAATACTTAAGAGGGTTAACTTTATTCTTTACAACAAAAAGCACTATGGCTTCACATATATACTTGCTTGGTTCTTTTGTCCAATTATCTGTTTGCTACTCAGATTATCTCAATCAGTGTCAGAGCGAGATCCTATCATAGCAGATTCATGTACATATCTTAACATTCAATATAACAACCAAAGCAATAAAAGTTATCCTCGAAGAAGACTACAAAAGTCTGTTCCCTTAGCAAAACCAAAAAAATGCTTTCGAAGACAAATAATATATAGTACTGACAAAATACTGCCAAATGACAAATGCTGCATTAATATGTAAAACAGAAAACAAACCCCAAAACAGCATTAACACAATCATTTGACCTTGCAACTGGAATACACCTACCACGCAGAATGAATTCAACAGAGAAAAGTACAAAAATGCAGTCAGAATAAATTTTGAATAAATTATTGTAATTGTAATTATTTCTCATCTGCAAAAACAGTTTTATTTTTACTCTGAACAAAACAATTTCAAATAACACACTTACGAATGGGTGCTGGACTATACTAAACAATTTATTCACTCAATGTGCATCCTACATTCATGCATATAAATTAAAGGTGTAGATGAAATTGATGTGGTTAGTGCGGTGTCCTCACTACTCTGGGGACCTAGGTTTGAATCTCAGCTCAATTCTTGTCTTTGGGACTCTGCATAATTTTTCTCTGGGCCATACATATTTCTCTTCCATCCAGAATATGGGCATGTTAGGGTAATTAGCCTTGTGTGAATAAATGTGGGTGTCACATCAAGAACTGATTTCCCATCCACAGCTGGTTTTCACTTTGCACTTACCGCTCTACAGGCCTGCATTTGAATCAGCAGGTTAAGAATAAGAATGTGTTCCGCTCACTGTCTGTGTGGTATTCAGAGTCTCCTCATGTCTACTTGTGTCTTTCTCAATTTTTTTCCAAAATTGAGAAGGTTAGGCTGACAGGAAACTTTAACTGTCTCTTGTGAGTGAGTGAGTGAGTGAGTGAGTGAGTGAGTGAAGTGTAATGTGAGTGAGTGAAGCGAGTTCTGTAATGGACTGGTGTCTGCCGTAAACGCGTTGGAAGCCTACAACCCTAAAATTACATTAGAAGTTCAAAAAAAATGGGTGAATGGAAAAAATGAACAGAGGGATGAAGAAAATCGTATTTATTAGCATATGCATTAACAAATGTTAAACCTTAAGAGTTTGGCTGTGTAAATGATGAGGCAATTTTAAAGACACAATTTACAATGTACTATTCATAAGCAGCAAGACAGACAAAGATGTGTGAAAGTTTTAACACAACATGGCTAGAATTTGGAATAGCAGTTCTTCAGAGTTCAAATCACTATTGACTGGTCAGTATACAGAAGACCGCCGCGAAGTCGCGGTTCAGAGTTCGTGTCCTCAGTCATTTGCGAATTTTTCCTTAGAACCCATCTAATAATTGTTAGCGGAAACCGCAAATATCCTCCGCAATTTTTATGGCTTTTATCATGGCAATTCTGCACTGTAGAGAGACCAGGAAGCAACTGTATTGGAAAACGTGGCTTGGGATGGTGAAAGTAGCCAACAGAATTTGAAACTGCAACTCCCAGCAGTCCCCGCAGTGGCTCTGATTGGTCTTCTGCTGAGGGTGCTGGGGCTGTTGGGGTCAAAGTATGTCAATGCGGCTTTTAAAAAGGGGGCTGGTGACCAAAAGCAAAAAAAAAAAAATTTTGTAATTTGTGTTACAAGTTCCTGTCTGCCTGCCTTCTGTTGGGTTACCTGTACTTATTCGTTTTGTCCTGGATTGTTTCGTGCATCTGGATTGTCTGTCGTCTGCCTGTGTACACGAGGACTGTAAGTGGATTCATGGCCATCCTGCAAAGAAAGGAGAGCTCCTGAACCCATCTTCACCCTTTCAAGAACTAGCGGTAGGACCATCTTTACATTCCCATTCAACGTGCTGGACTATTTATTTTCATCATTACATTTCATCTGTTGCCGTTTTTCATGAACATTTTTCCATGATTTACTCTGTGTGTTTTGTTTGTGCTTTGTTGTATTTAACGTGTAATCGCCGTAAGGGGAACAGGGGAGGTATCGTTGTTTTTATTTATTTCATCCGTTTTCACTACATTCTTTATTTGCTGTTTGAATACCAGTTTGCTTTGTTTTTGTCTCTGTTTGTGAGTGTGTGCGGGTCCGGCCAAGGTTGAGTGCGTCCCTGGAATCTCCACCATAAAAATAAATAAATCGCCATCTTCGACGGTGTGAATCTTAGCGGCACTGGACCGCTACAGCGTTATTCATTTTTCCTTGCTGCTGATTGACTGTGATGCATCCTCAGCTGAGTGTTCTTCAAAAAAAACCCTCTTAAAAAACGCTGATAGACTACCTTCACATTGCTCCCTTACTTGCTGGGCTTACTTGCAGCTGCTGTGTCGCGTGATATGCTTCTTGCATGACGCTACGCATACTTAAAAGCCTGAACAGCATGGGTCCTTTTTGGCTGATTGCTTTGTTTCTCTCTCCCCCACCAGACATCCTCTGCTCCTTTTGCGGGTCCCGCTCCCATTGTGCTCCCCTATGATGTTTGCCTATTCTTTTAATCGATAACTAACTGTATACTGAGCTCGTTTTACTTCAGAAAGAGACATGTTTGTTTGAAGTGTTTGAATAAAATTGTCTCTACAATTTCCTCTGATTCTGTGCAATTCTGTTACCCAAGTGTGACACCCTGCAGCCTGACTGTCTCTGGGATTGAGCCGCTGCACTATAGCCTGCCAGCATCAGTGCTTACCTCTGTGTGCTTGCGTGCAGCCAGTTCAAGCGCAGTTGGCTCGGTGATTTCATCCATGGCGTCAGTTACACCTTGTACATATTGTTCCAATAGTTTTTTTTAAATAGTTTTTCTAGTTCATTAGCAGTGAGTAAAATGATCAGTGTTGCAGTAATTGTGATGCTCTTTGCATGAAAAAAGTGTTCTATTAAAATTTTACTTTTTCTTTGTGAATTGTGACATTTACTTAAAGTGCAGCAAAAAAGTATTTTGTGTCCAGGGATGCATTAACCCCCAAGTATGTGGCAGTTTAAGAGTTAAAGCCCCAAGATGCCACCGAAACGCCGTGAACCTTCTAAGGCTTCTGGCAATGAAAACGCGCTTGCCTGAATTCGAGTATATATAGTGGTAACATCGGTATTTTACATACTAGCACTGCGGGAGACATAGCAGTACAGTACTGTGCAGTATACAGGTTTACATTTACATTTTTTTTTTAGGTAATGTATTAAGCTGAGTTTGAAATTAAAGTGTTTTGGGGGCATATTTAGGGTTTAAAATATAAAAATATGTATTTTTTTTCTAATTACATCCAAAATTTGTGGTTTTTCACAATTCGCGGGTGCTCTAGTAACGTAACCCCCACGAATTTTGGGGGTGTACTGTACATTTAAAATTACCTGACAGTACTAACAGTATATAGTAATTTGAAGAACATGTTTCTACTTCTACTAATATATACTGCTACTAACCACCTTCTTCATTACTGTCTAAAGAAGATGAATGTATTTATTTGTAAAATTAAACTTACACAAATATCACATTGACTGTGTTCAGATTTGTCACTTATTTTGTTCAGTTTGGAAAAAATATGTGGTATATTGCCAGCTTGACTGCAATAACAAATAAAGTTTAGTACATGGCATTTGCTAAGGTGAATTACATGTTGTATTACCAATTTTCTGTTAAGGTATCATGCCATAGACCCACAAATTTCTCCTTTCACCACAAAGGCAAAGCATGGTGATTGACAGTTATTTATTTGCCAGTACTTTATCTTTTTCTAAACACTGCAGATGAACAATTATGACATTGACAGTATCTTGAACAGGTCAATATTAAATAAATCACAAATAAGAATGTACTGCTCAGCCCTAGTACAGATGATGCCCTCTACACTCAATGTGAAAACACCAACAACATTTTTTGATATAGCACATTTTCTACATATAATGTAGCTCAAAGTGCTTTACATGATGAAGAAAAAAAAAAAAGGCAAAGTAAGAATTAAAATAAGACAACACTAATTAACATAGAATAAGAGTAAGGTCCGATGGCCAGGGAGGACAGAAAAAACAAAAAAAAACCCAGATGGCTGGAGAAAAAAATTACATCTGCAGGGGTCCCAGACCATGAGAATCTAAATGATGCTTCTATAAATTTGTTAGTATATAGTTTACACGCATAGACATAACCATTTCTCTCAGAACTAGTAGTGCTATCCATCTAAGACAGGTTGAAATCTGAGTAGTCAACACAGACCTCAGTGTTAACAAGTGCAATGCACCAATCATTGCATATGGCTCCATTATATGCCATTTCGTATGGGATTCACAAAAAAAAAAAAAAAGTTTTCATGTTTGTGATGTGCCCTCTTTTGGACTGGTAGAGACATATCGACTGGATGGACACACAGACACTTATCCTTTTAAGTTTGATGATAAATGTCTTGCTGAATTAAGCAATTATAAAAACTGGAAACTAAAGTAAGAGAAGACCAAGTTCACATGATAAAAGTTTACTGAGCCAGTGGTCAGTAAAGCTACAGTATCTAGAAAAAAAGACTACTGTAGTACAAAAGTTTTGTTTTGAATTGCTCCTTATTGTTATGTTCTTATTTTAAAAAATCTCTGTTGAGAAACATTTATAAATCAAATCATTCATTTTGGGCCTGGGTTTGTACACCATGCCCAGCTGTTGTCCACGAGGAGTTTATATGTCTTCTCTGTGTCGGAGTTGGTTTTCCTCCTGCATCTTTAAAAATGTGCATCGAGAGTATCAGTGTGCACAGCTACAGCATACAATGGACTGGCAGCCTGTATGGGGATGGGTTTTGCTTTATGTCCAATGCTGTCTGGATAAAATGTGGCTCCACACAATACTGAATTGGACTAATTAGATGTATGCTTAATTATTTTCAAAATATTTCTCAAAACTCACACAACTCCAGTTATTTTAAATATTTGTTACAGTTTATTTAAGGTATAAAAATTATGTTCATGTTTTTTTTTCACATTTTGACTTTGTATTTTACTTTTACTGCGGTGGGTTGGCACCCTGCCCGGGATTAGTTCCTGCCTTGTGCCCTGTGTTGGCTGGGATTGGCTCCAGCAGACCCCCCCGTGACCCTGTGTTCGGATTCAGCGGGTTGGAAAATGGATGGATGGATGGATTTTACTTTTATCGTATACACATTTATCTCTGAAGTTACTATATACTGTACTCCCTGCAGTAAGACTTGCATCAAAGTTTCTAGTTACATTTGTATTTTTGTTTAAAAGCTGGATAAATTCTGAGCATTGCTAAAGGCATCATATTACATTATAAAAAGGATACAATTATGAAATATTCTTTTTATGAAAATGCATTTTTAAATATATTACAATACATATGTTTTGTTATTTCTTAATTCATTCATTCATTGTGTGAATTTGATTTCTTCAATATAGGACCATGGAAAGTGTGGTATTTACCCAGCATCAACAGGTGTGAGGCAAGAACCAATCTTAGATGGGCTGCCTTTCTATTGTACAGCACTCATATGGATGTCTTCTCACTGCATCAATATAAAGTCACCAATTACAAACTCAACAAGTACTTGGCTGGAAAATAAAGCCAAGTCTCTGATTCTGTAGATGAGCAGTACTAACCACTGCATCATGATGAACATATGAAATCTGAGTACATACAAAAACTAATAAGCTATACAAAGCAAAAAGAAATGTTACTGAAAAAAAAATATTGCCCTCAATGTAATCCCTAAATAATCAAATGTGTTAGAGCAGCATATTGCATATTTTTCTTGAATGCTTACCTTTAAACTTAAGATGCACGCTGTAGCTGTTATAATTCATTTTGCAAGCATGTATAATGTGGCATAAAATCCTGTTTTAATTTTGTACGCCTTACACCATTTTGCATATATTCATCATAGAAGCCCCTATTTTGCTTACAGTTGCTATGGCCCTTGTTAGGCATGCGAAACATGGGTCATATGACCTATGACATCATGACAGCCATGTTATACAAGATGGTGGCATACAGCCAGCAGATTAAACACGAACTGCTCTGCTGAAGATTTGTGAGATTTAATTAGGGAAAGGAATACTTAGTTACAGTTAACATCTTTGCTCCTGTTCTTTGGACTCTGACATTCACCTCACATTTTGCCATTGCTTGATGATATTTTTGACTGTTGATAAAACCAGCACCTATCTTTTATTTAAGCCAGAATTTGTGCCATTATCTTGTGGTCAAAAGTATTTTTTTTATTTCTTGTAGGACTAACCCTGAAACACCTTGGTTAAAATAAAAGCTTGGACCTCTTACATTATAATGAAAGCCCCTGAGATGATCTGGTCAGATTTAGAAAACTTGAAACACAATTACGCCTCTCTATTAAAGGAAGCAGAAATAGTCAAGTTAACTGAAAGGATAAAAAAAAAAAAATTCTCGTAGGCCCCAAAATATGAGATAGTGATTTAAAGTCTAACAAAATATTAAGTTTAAAAGAAAGAACTCGGTGCATTTCTGAGGGACAGTGCCTTTAGTAGGGCCCTATGGATTCCACTTTCACACAATTATGGAGAAAATTAAACAGACTTTCCATCTAAAAATAGTTTTCATTTGTTTCATTATATTAAACCTTCAAACCATTTGTTACTCCTCAAAAAAAAAAAGATGCAGCTAAATTCTCTTTGCACAAGAAAGTAGTGGAGTTTTCATAGTTAAGTGGATCAATTCAAAGTTTATGAGTCAAACACGCACAAAGTAGATTTTTTTTTTTTAAATTCTACCTTAAAGGTAACAACATATTGAACCTTGTGATAACTGAAACATCTAAGTCGTCAAAAAAAAAAAAAAAAGAAAATTCAGCACTGCCAGTCAAAGTTAGGGCTGAACTATATCCCAGTGAGGACTAGGTTATTCTGCAAAGCCTGCCAACACATCATTGACTGGACACACAAGTACACATGCAATGACCACCTTAAGTCTTAGACACATCTCAGAAACAACGAATGGACACAAGGTGAAGAAAATTCTGCAGTTCGTCAAAACACAATCACAAGTGCACTGACAGCTTGTGATTTCATACACAGGTTTCTGGAAGATTCTGTTGCTGTTTGTTCTGAAGTATTCCACTAGAGAAAATTATGAAACTCCGTCCATTTTTATTTAAATATTATCAAAGTGTTTGATGCAGATTTTGTAATTTCATTTAATATGTTGGTTTTGATTGCTGAATTTATGCAGCTGATGAACCCAAAGGCATAATTCTTAATTTGCTAAATATCCAGTATTTTCATGTATTTAGCAACATGATCGTGAATAAGGCCAACTCTAGGCCCAGGCCTATGGATGACATGACTAAGAGCGCCAAAACCTATCCAAGCCAAAATCTCCAAGGGAGATCCCCTCTTAGTTATCAATTTCACATGTGGTTTGCGAGCACACCGATCACACTCATTGATTTAATTCACAGTTGGTAACTAGACTGTCTCCTTGGGGAACTCTCTTTTCTATGTCATTTATGAATTGTGGACACTTGCACCCAGCACTGCCTGGTGGCACCATGTACCCTCAACCATGCCTTGATCATAAATTTTTCTATGCTGGCAGTCCAGAACACTAATTTTCCCTGACAGCAAGATGTTACTTATTAAAACCTTTACCTCATTACGTGTTGTTTGTTTTCACCACATAAGTTCTTTTCAGTCTTCATATTCTTGCTTTGATTCTGTTAATTTTTTTCCAACAAAACATTCAATTGATTTCTTTAAGTTTGGACAAAATTATATAAGATTCCTGGCTCATACTATATATTGCATAATCATTAAAAAGAAACAGGGCCCGTGTCCCTAATTAAGAAAGTGTGCAGTAAAAGATGCTTCCAGATTCTTCAATGCTTTACGTCGCAAAGGTATATTTGCGTATATCCTCCAGATCTGATAGGAAATCACTTGCAATATGTATTATATAGAGATATACAGTGCTCTACTATGAAGTTAGCACTGAGATGAAACATATTTTACACAACCTCTGACTAGGTATTTTATACATTTTGGTGACTTTTGGTTTAATTCAGTTGTTAGGAAAAGCTGGGCACATAAGTAATGACAAGTATCAAATCTTCTGCATTACCTACGTAATTGGGAAATCAGTTACACAGAGACAATTACACTTCAGATATGATTTTACTAACATGTACTTCTCATCATTACTTTCCATATAAGGATTTCTGGAAGTGAATAACATTTGCAATAACAGAAGTGACACTAATTTTGATTAATGCAGCCTAATCGTTTCAATTATTTATCAAGTTTACACGAGGATGTACTTTTTCCTTGTGCTCTATTCCTTTAAACCAAGAGGAATGCGCAGCAGCACATCATTAATTGAGAAAACAAGAAACATTAATTGATTGTACACATCTATTAACAGGAAATCAGACAGACAGCTGATAAAACAGAGCAGAAACAAAATGACAAAACAACACTAGCTGCAGATCTGTTAAACTTGAGATTGATCTTGTTCCTCTGTTCACTAAGACAGCTCTTAATACCATATTAGCAGTGGATCATGACCCTACAGTACTACATAATATGATAATAAGAGTAAATGATCTTCAGGTCTATCTTAAGTATACTGCAACTGATCCAAAATGTTCACATTTGCTTAGTCTTGCAAGTATGCTCTAATTTTAAATTATGAAACATTCATGTGCATTGTATATTTCAAGTTTATGCAAAATATTTAGGATAATTAAGATTGAAAGTTTCACCACTAATTGCTTTCCGCTTGCATTGCAATTTAAGTGCAGACATTTAAAAAAACAAACAGACTAAGAAGATAATGATGCAGTTGGTTTTTTCTACGACCCTGTATTACACTGCAAATTGTATGCAACAGAAAATAAAAGCATAAAAATTAGGGGAAAAAAGGGAAAAATAAAAATGGATTTTGGGAAAAACTAAAATGGAATTCATATGGCTCTACTTTATTTTGGCAATTCAAGGCATTTCTGAATTTACAGGAAAAGCAGTGTACTACTGCACAGGCAGGGGTGATATGGACGAGGCTTTCCCATTGTTTACAAATTAAAAGTTCTTTACTGGTGGCTATTACAATAAATAATATTCATAAAATAACAAGTGTAATAGACTCTAGATCGCAAAGAATTTTGTTAGCTCATTTTCCTACAGCAAATCAATTACCAGAGAATTCCTACAAAACATAAATTGAGATTTAGTTCAATAGATAGTGGACTCGTTGGGAAGAATATATTGAATGTATTACTCTAGAGGTAATATTGAACACTGTTTGTTTGCACAAGAAAACAATAAAATTTATTTCTTAAAGTTCTAGGCCACAAATAATCTCAGGAATCCTATGGTTGAGAAAAACAACCCCTTTCAAAAACGGATTTAGAGGGTTAACCTTGCAAACGGGTTTATTAGATCATCTGATAGTCCTGCTGAAGCCAGATTCTTTTTTTTTGTGGAAAAGAAGACTAGTACTCCTTTCCCTGCATTGATCATTAGATTTTAAATTAAATCACTTTTAAAATAACAATTGTCTCTTTCCAGTAATCGCCTCCTTTGATCGATCAAATAACAAGCTCTGTGGTCTTCAATAAACTGAATTTGAGGAGTACTTATAACCTAATTAAAGCTAAAGAGGGTGATGTACTTGAAACCACTTCATAGCATTAGAAATATTTACCAATGCCCTATGATTTGGCTAATGTCCAAGTGATGTTTCAATATTTTGTTAATGATGATTTTAAGATATGTTCTAGGAATGGATGTATTGCTTAACATAGATGATATCCTGTTTTTTTCCCTATAGATTTTGATTATAATGTTCAGCATGTGGGGATAGTACTTTCAAGATTATAAGCTTTGGAAAACTTGTAAATTGTGAATTTCATCATTTAGTACTTTGAAGTTATGTTCTATGAAGGGTTTTTTTTTACTGGAAAGAACAAAATTCCATAAAACAAGTACAAAGGTTTACAGGCTTTTCAAATTATTTTAGAAGATTTAAAAAATATTTAGCTTCATAATTGGTCCCATTACTGCCCTCACACATAAATCCTAACATAAATCTTAATGAACAAAATATGGACAGGAAGCGTTTCAGAATCTTAAAGGAGCCTTTACACATACCCCACTTTTAAGACAACTGAATATCAGTTAAAGTTTGCAATTAGAAATTAATACAATATCTCAATGATTCTCTAATATACTGAAATTACATCATTACACCATTTTTTCTCATAGAGTAACCCAGAAGAACAAAATTATGATGTTGGAAATATGAATTATTGGCAATCAAATTATCTTTGAGGAACTTAAGACTCTCGTTGAAAGGTGCTGAACATCTGTTTAATGTCTCCACCAATTAAAAAAAAGGTGAAACATATCAGGACAGCAAAATGTTAAAAGGCTAAATATGCTAGTGGGCATTATTTGTAATCCTACCGAGTGTGTACTTTTAATAGAGCCAGAAGTAAAATTGTATATACAGACAGATGCGCTTTCCCTGCAACCTAAAGTACTGTAGAAGAACTCTAGTCAGACTCAAAGCCAATTATTACCCATGAAAGATTTATACCTTTATTAGAATTAGAGGGAACCAACAAACACAATTGATTTGATCATGTCTTCCAGTAATTCCCACCCTAATACTCTTGACGGAGTGTGACTTGTTCCTACAAATAAGAGAAAAGCATTTGCGCCCCTGGGTCATGATTTGTATATTGCTACTTAGATCCTTCTTTTGGTGACCATCCCTTACACAACATGTAGAACACATCACTATCTGTGGTACTGTATCTGCACGAATACATAACCTACTGGTTAACAATCTGGTTTACACAATGGGAACCTTGGCTACCTCTGAACTGCCTATGGGAAAAGATTACTATAATATTTCATTTTAGACCTCCCTTTTTTTTTTTTTTTTTTTATAGGCAGTGACACTATTCTGGTTATTGTAGATTCACATTTTCTAAGAGTACTCTTTGTATTCTTCTTAAGTATCTTACTACTGCAAGAATAATTTATTAAGATATTTATTAGAGAACATTTTAGACTGCTTATTATTTGAAAAGATGAGATCTAGAAAGGCATCACCAGATGTTGGGCTTGAGACAAACTAGGTGAAAAAATAGTCAGCGGTAAATGTGAACAGGGGTGGATGGAATTACAAGCTGCAATCTACCTATGCACTAAAGAAAATCTCCATTAGCCATCAGCAGTTTAGCCACTTAACTGTAACAGTACTTACCTTAAGCAGAAGCAAGCCGCCCTCAGCCTGCATGCATGCCACCAGTTACATTCACCCCCTTCCTGAAAAATTCCACACAAGCGCCCAGTTGCCACCAGCAAGGAAATGCTGGGGATGACGCTCCAATTTTTTATCAAGTCATCTTCACTGAGACATCACAAATGGGATGCTAACATGGGTCATTGTCATTATAAGCTGCCATCTCTACTTCCATGTTAAAGAAGCCTCTGTAAACCACCAGAAGATTTGGCTGCTTAGCTGTGACAGTCTTTCTGCCGTGCAGCAGCAAGAACAAAAGCTGCAGCGCAAACACTTGAATGTATTTATGTCTAGTATGCCTAATTTGACCATAAAGACAGAAAAAAACCCTTGCATTGAAGTCTTGCAATTAAGATATGTGCAGGGGTTTAAAGAAAAACGTACAAAAACATAAAAGTTAGAAACTAGTTAAGTATATAAAAGTTAAATGAAAGGAATCATAAATCAAGGCCCAGGTGCAAAACAGTTGAACTAGTCAGGATTGTGTCTATGCTGTTGATCTTGTCCAACACAAGTGAAAATTTGAAAAGAATCCAATTTAGTCATCTGAAGCCCATGCAGGAGTGAGAGGAAAAAGTAATACAAATATTTAAAATCAGTGAAGACTTCTGATCATTAACAATACAATCCCAAACAGTGGGATACAGTACATGATGGCACACGTTACACAACTTCAGAACCTGCAATAAATTAACTAAAGTAAACCTCCTCATCAGTCACAACCAATCTAAGCAAAGAGTTAAAATAATTTAGTTGTTGGTACACTGCATCCAGTCACTAAGCTTTACAAGATTTCTGACTGTAGAATAATGAATTGTGTTTGAGATTAGAATGAAAGAAATTTTGCTTGTTGATCAATGTTTCTTCAGAACTCCGCAAATATCCACACAATTTCATGCATACGCTTCTGGATTTTTAGATTAATATTAAATCAATTATATAACAACAGTCTACTACTTAAACATTACATTATTTTTGTATAAACTTGAGCAAATGGTTATCGGAGTTCCAGTTTTCATACTGCATCATTACAGAAATAATTTTATATTACTGATACTAGTGTACTGTACTTTAACAGCCTAATGTATATTTCTCTTTTCCATTTTTGCTACTTTTATATGCATTTACATCTAACAGAGTTCCTCTTAATTTGGTTTCAACTAAATCAGCATGCAGGAATGATAACTGTGAATCTGTAAAATCATGCAAGGATACCAACACGTACTCTTTTGTGTCAGACAAAAACAAACTGCGTGGTTTACCACAAAACAATACAGAATTGAAACATTTACATTCAACTACTTTGAAATGCACAATCATGAAATCTGATAATATACAAATGTGTGCAACTACAAACTGCAGATGTGAAACAATGAGATAAAGCAGAATGCACTGCAACAGAGACTAAATCTAAAATGATACATGTGGAAATCAAGAGAGACAACAGTTAATATCTGCAAGCAGCAAGTGTTGTTCCCTAATTTATAATAAATGCCATTAACAGGATGGAGCATCAGAAGGTGTTTTACCGAACTAATAAGACTGCAACCACAAAAATTGAGCAGTAAAGCAGCAAACACAAGCACAACAAATGCACCCCTGGCTGACATCCACTTTCACAAGGCAAATACCAAGAACTAAAGATTGGGGTAGAAAGGAACTGAACACGATAAATTGATAAGTTTCAAGAGCCGGTAGAAGATGAAATACAAGTGAAGATGAGAAAGCAAAAAGTGTATGTCATTTTTCTAAATATGCAAGATACCAAAAGAATGGAAAGCACTGTTGATGTGTTCTGACTTAACTATTACTTTTTGACTCGTTCCTTTATCCAGTGTGACTTACAAGATCAGGGTACGGAGCAACTGCTTACATACATTTTTCAGAACAGAAGCGCACGCAGTTAAGTAACTTGCACTGGGTGACAACAGACTTGGACACAAGAACTGAACTACATCTTTGTAGTTTAACGGTTCAGGATTTGGCCACCACTATACTACAGGGATGAGTTGACTGGAAATATGTCAATTATTTGTGTCTGTACCGTAATAATTTTTGGGGGGCCAAGTGGTTATTCAATTGCTATATTGTGATACCATGCGCTCTATAATGCACAGACCGCGTGCAGTTGCTGCCGGAATAGACCCCTGTTAAGGTATACTGTAAAAATCAAGTTGAAAAAGTGGAAGGTCCGTATTTAAACAATGGTTACGTCCTATTATTCTGCTTTGCAACTTTACTCATGATTACGAATAAAAGTGCCATCCACGAACGATTAAGTACATGATTTTAACAATTTGATGTTTTATTTATAATTTATTTTTGACTATATCGTAAATTTCTATTTACCCACATTTTCGTACATGCCACAAAACATTTTATTCCATAGTGGTACACCTGGAGGACTAGCAGCTTAAGAGACTTTCTCAGGGATCCCGTTTATCTTGAGGATAGTTCATGGTGTAAATAGCGGCTTGTATTAATAGCGCTAATGTCCGACATGCAATAACAGACAATACTCTTCGAGTTCACTAACACGTTGCACATGAATGCAGAAAAGCCACCTTTACACGCGTTTTTATTCATCATGTAACATCTTGAGAACAGTTCAGACAGCAGTTCACATGAACTTCTCCAGTCCCTGTTTATGCCAAGTCCCACAACGGAAAGATGCATCATCCGAAAAGATGCCCGCCTCCACCCTCGTCCCACACCCAAACATCCTGGTCTCCATATACAAAGATAGGTACCTGTCACGGGACTCTCTGGGGCCCCCTTCGCCCCGGGATGCAGCAACTGAAAAGACTGACGAACTTCTCGGCAGTCGAGCACCTGTCCGTGAGGCTGCACTAGGCGAAGCACCAGCGCGAGGACGGGGAGCAGCGCGCCATGAGCCGGCGCTCGTAGCATCACGCGCCCCGTGTGTTCCGTGTCTGAGCGGACCCAGGCAGCTTTCACAGTCGGCGTTTCTCTGGTGAACACGCAGGTATGCTGTCTGTTCACGGAACAGGTATTTATTTCCTTAAAGTTCCACAAACTACACGACAAAACTTTCTGGGTTCTTCTTTCACTGTGAAGGCAGCCTGGACCAAAATTGCTCTCTTCCGAAGAAGCTTTAAAATAAAACGCAGAGCTTCAATACGCGAGGTAAATTCCTAGTTTTCCCCTTTCCTATCTCCGTCTAAGCATATGTACGCTTGTGTGATGACGAAGTTCTTTTTCTTGTGGTCTGCGTAGTCCGCCTTGCTGCTCACCACGAACTGCAGCCAACCCATCTGAGAGCAGAGCTTTAGTTTGCAGTGACTGCCTGACTGGGCTGCGCGACGCCGATACGTGGAACGCGCACCCCTCTCACAGCCCCTGCCCGCTCAGTCCGACACTACCCTGCTTTGTGACTGCAACTTGCTGCGTTCGCTCATCAGTCGCTTTCATGTTTATCTTTGAAGTTCCTGCGTATTTTATATTTGATATCTGTATGTTGGACCAGATAAAAGATGGATCCAAAAAAAGCTTAAGTCTGGGATCCGGCAAGGAAGATAAATACGATGCACGATCTATGTGGTCTTGGCGCTTGATTTGTCTTAAAACTTCAAGTGTGTTCCGGTTTTATTTTTTTTTATATAGTCCGTGCTTATGGCAGTAAATAAGAAGAAAATTACAATTCGTATTAAGAACAATTTTTTTCCACTTGAGGTTCGCTGGGTCCAAGGAATCACCCTAAAGTGCATGTTTACACACACCGCAATAATTTGACCATGCCAATCAGACCGATATTAGAAGTCACTGCAAGTAAATGTCACGCAGACACGTAAAGAACTTGCAAAATCTACACATATAGTGATCTGACTGAATGTTAACACGCTTACTAATGATGTGTAGCAGCACCGTCAACCACTACATCTCTAATGCCTATTAAGAAAACACGTATAACTAAATAAAATTAATATACTTTAGTGCTAGCATTGCCACCAAAAGTGCTATACATTATTCACAGGCAGATGCATATGTATTATAAGCTGTTGGTGCATTTATAATATGGGCAGCCATGTAGCACAACGGGTAGTTTTGTCAGTTCACGACAGCTGGACTCAAAATTCTGGCAGAGATAACTTAGTTAAAACTGCATGTCCCAGGCATGTTAACTGTTCCATAATACTCCAAAGACATGATAGTAGACTGGTAGCTCTAAATTAGTCTAGTGTACATGTGTAACTATGTTCTGCATGTACGGTATGTCTGGTTTATTCAGTGCTGCTAGAACAATCAGACGACTTGCAGATAGGTGCATTGAGTAATGTTAACCAACCCGCTGTGCCCATAATTTTGCCCTCCAAAGGATAAGCCTCCTGTCCATACTTTACATCTACTTCTTCCAGGGACATTGATCATCCCATCCTTCAACAGGAAACAGTGGGTTAGATGCAGGCAAGTATCCATGATTGTGGTAGTAATGCTCGATTGTCTGACACAGTTCATACCTTTCCCCCCATCCACGCCAAGTTTCTAATGAGCAACAATTTTCTTACTGAAAGTAGCACTGGTATCAAAGCACCACAGCAAGTTGGCAAGAAGAAACAAGAATGGGATCAGAATAAAAACAGCAGCCACGCTTAATGATAAGTCTAAAACCATGAACCACCACAGTTGCTTTATCAAGAGGAAACTATGCTAAGTAAATGGGTTATCAGTTTTTATTTGAATGCTGAAACTGTTTTTAACATTCTCTGCAAGTGGTGTTGCTTGTCTCACTTAATAGCATTTTTTGTAATCTTAACACACTCCCTAGATAACCAGGCTGAGAACTTTAAGTAAATACACCTCAACATTCCCGATGTTCAATAGGTGCTGAATTGCACAAACAAATCAGTGTTTAATTTAGGAACTAAGCATTAGTATCATACACATGGAGAAAAAGGGAACAAGCAGACAAACTGATGTAAAAATGTCCTTTGTTGAGTATCACAAAGTAGGTCACTTAAACATCAGCCCTTGAGTATCGGTTTGGATTTCTTCCAAAGTATTAACAGAGGTGTCTTAACAGTATGACAATATTGGTTTTAGATTGCTTTTTCATCAATTTTAGCTAACAAATGCATGCTAAGGCTATGGAAACTACAGTAGCTTAAATAGCTTGCTTACAATTAGGTTACAGGATAACAAATGTTTTTATTGACTTGTTTGTTTTTATATTGTATGAGGAAGGTTTTTTTTTTTCCAGGACACTGTAAGAACAGCAAAGTAAAAAAAATGACATGCCAAACACTCATTTATTTGAGTAATTGGGCATCCACAGATTGTGTCTGTGAACAAGAGTAGCAAACGCAGTGAGAAATGGTGTTCTTAAGATTATAAAGCAGTGTCAAAGTTGGGAAAAAAATTCTTGTTCCCATTGGATTTTCTAAAGAGGTCAGTCTGGCACTAAATAACTGTATTAAACAGGTGCAAGATGAAGCTGAAGAAGGTGAAGCACATATTACATAAGAGGATTTAAAAATCGGTTATGGTAATGATCCACTGGAGTATGGGGGAAGCAGACAAGAAGAGAAAATACGGATATACTGGTAGTATATTATGTGATGAGAAGATAGCTGAAACCATTTGAGAATATGACATTAAAATATTTACATTGTCAGCTTTAAACAAAAATAATGTCAGCTGCATGGAAGGTGTTTTTAAGGCAGCAATACTAAGACTAAACGAAGTAGCAGAAGTTCATTTGGGAGCTAACAGGGGAAGTGAAAGTGTAGTTTTAAGAGAAATATTGTGCCAGTTCTTATTCTTTAAAACGTGGGCACAAAGCATCAAATGTAAACGTGAAAACAAAAGCCTTAAACTTATCAAACATGTCCAATTACTAGTCGAGGTTTTGCAAGTACTGATCTGCATCTTGTGATAAAAGTGTATTTATGGCATTTTCAGAGGGAGAATACATTTTGTGGAGGTTTCTGCCATTTTAAAAGAAGATTTGCTGTGCTCTTCACCTCACTGCCCATCTCCCTTAGTGGCAACCTTTCACAGCAAAGGGGAAATTTTTCTGTATCACTGAATGGATGCTGCAGCTATTTGAATACTTAGGGTAAATCAGCTGGCATTTTATACCAGCAACATGTTTGACTATGAAAAGGTAGGAAGGAAAGGTTAGGCTAAACAGCCCCAGGCACATTAAAGGTTTAATGCTATTATACATTCTTATTTACATGGAAGCATCACCCCTGCTGGTCACCATGACAAGTTAAAAGAAACATCCTTACAGCTGAAAGATAATTTCAGGAATCTGTGATAAAATGTATTACTTCCAGTTCTTCCTTTTGCGGTCATAAAAATATTCTAAAAAAACACAGAGGGAATGCATTCTGAAATAATACTTCCACTTTGAAGCAGCAAAGGTTTTCTCTAAACTAAGCTTTTTATTTTGGTTATATTATCCTATTTTAAATAAAAAAAGGCCACAATTTTTTTTTTCTTATTAAAATATAAATGCAAATTCTCATTGCATATTAATGTATATGACGATTGTGAAAAAATAATTGACTGGAAAATACCAAACCCTTTAAATAAGCAAAGGAACAAAATCATGATTTAATAGTTGATCCATAAGAAGAATTCCATTTTATATTTTGAATACCTACTCCCTCAAAAGTCTCTGCCCAGTCCTGCTCTTTAGGACCCTATCTCTCCATTTTACTATATAGGCTTGCCTATAGTTGCAGTCTACACCTTATTTTTCACACACACACACACACACACACACACACACACACACACATTCTCTCTCTCCCACCCAGATTTAACTATGCAGTATGTTGTCTACAAATTCAGTTTAGTTTGACTATAAAAATCAGTTATTTAAACCTGAGGTCACTTTCAAAGGCAGGAGTTACCCTGAAGAGACTGTGGCAGACATGTACTGTTTCTTTTGACAGCCCCACTCTACACTATGCTCCACCTCCCCCACTTAATAGGCTAAGCAAATAAAAAATGCACTTTGGACACTTGCCAAAAAACATAATTTTATATAGCATCATTAACAGCAAGCACCATCATAAACCACTTTAGGGACTTTGTATCATAATCTTATTTTCTCAGTAGTTTCCTCCCATGAGGGTCACCTGATATGTTTACGAAGGGAAGAAGCCAGAGGATGGCCCTAGATGAGCTGTTGGGACTTTAATACCAGCACATCCAAGCTACTGTCTCTGTATTGCACAAGGAAGATGAAAAAAGGAGCCACTTCTTAACAGCATAGAAAATTGCCCCAATCTAGTGACTAACCAAAATAACACTCCTACACACCAGCCATAAATAAAGTAGCTACTAGTCCATAAAAATATTCCCATTACCTTAAACAATACCTGTGTCAGACCCATCACTAACCTGAACTACAGAACAGAAGGTGCAAAGTCTGGTGTCTCTCCATTTCACTATATAGGCTTTCCTATGTGTGATGATAGCTCCCCAGTGGCTTCAGTCCAAGATGAATGCATGATTTGTATTGAGCTTTATCATACATACATTTTCTAAAGCAGTTTAGTATTTTCTTAGGTGGATAAGGGAACACAGCCCATGCCAGCAGCATTAGGTACAAGCCAGGAACTATCCCAGGACAGGACATTGGTGCCTTTATTACAGTGTTTATTATGAACTGTGATATTTTAAATCAAAATGATTACATTTTGCTATGTGAGCCAGAAAAGAAAAATCTACCAAAAACACATTAAAAAGTTAAATGGAATCTAAGCTAGAATTTCTTAAGTGCTATTCAGCTTCACATAAAGACAGTGAAGTGTTTTTTTTTTTTTTTGGTCCAGATGTAGTATTTATTTTTTGCCTTAGTCATAAGACTACACACCATCTGCTTTACCTATTTGACTAGAAACCTACTGGAGGTTACAGCAAGGAACACTGTGCTTTTATGCCATTCTTACATCCCAGTCTATCAATAGATCTTTCATACTATGCTTTTGCTCTGTCTGCCAACATTTGTTCGCTCTATTCTATCTAAAATCAATTATTTCATATATAGTGTTTCTGGGAAGTGCATCCTTTCTGCAAATTAATATCAGTAAATTTCTCAAAGTAATAATGAATGAATGCTATGTGACCATTTTACTTATAACTACCAAGGCTCAAAAATTAGTATTTTATTGCACAGGCTGTCAAGAGAAAATGTACAAGGCTTAACCTTAATACAGCACTATCCCTTTTTTCTGATGAAGGCAATGATGAATCTTTGAATTAAAAAGTAAATGTTACAAAGCATTGTCTTCAATTTCCTTTGGCCAGCAGGCTGCGGCTTTACTACACCAATTACATATGATAGAAGGGACGATCAGTGAGAGAATAGTTGCATAGAGCTCCAAAAAGCACATAGTAAGGTACATTTTTGACAAGGACTCTGTTGGGCCCAGTTGTCAGTTTTGGTTTACCTTGAGACATATAGGCTTCCACAAAGCCATTTTAAAAATATACTAACAAAGGCAGTCAGAAGTACCAAGTGTTACTTTTTTATACTCAATACTCTAATACCATTTTTTTTAGCCAAGTTCTACAACTTCTATTAAAAGACAAGCAATAAGCATATGGACACTGCCCACACAAGCTGGAAATAATCCAGGAGGATGAATACTAAATAATTTTGAATGGGAGATTTGGCATATGACAAAGCCAAGGGATCCTGTTGTCACACAAGGATATGTAGATATAGCAAAGTCAATCTATTCTTGAAGGAATTTTGGAAGGAGAAAAAAAAAAAAAAAAAAAAAAAAAAAAACACAGGCACACAAAACATTCAAAAATGAAAGCAGGTAAAAAATTCCTTAATTGGTGAAAGTTGTATTCTTGCACAAACTACAATCCTTACATTTGCAGCAAATAAAGGTAAAAGGTGTTATATAAATTATGGCAGAACTAAAAACTTGCCAGTTTATATTTTTAATGACTGTAAATTCTCGTTACCCAGACAACAATGCACAATCAGACTTTAGGTATAAATGCAACTCTTTGCCTTTGCTTAAGATTAGAGGAGTTCTGTCCATGAGTGTACTTAACTGTGACAGAAAACAGATGTCAAGACATCCAATATGCACATCTTTGGAGAGCAGTTTGTTTTTGAAAAAATTAAGACAGGTGTCCAGTCCTGGAGTGCTGTAATGGCTGCAGGTTTTCATTCTAACCCTTTTCCAAATCAGGGACCAGTTTTCACAGCTTTCCCCTTCATTTTAGTAGCTCGGTTTTTAAGGATTCTAGTTTCTGAATTGATTCTTTTCTTCAATAAATGGCAGCCAAACAGAAATGAGATGTAAAACAAGCCAACAGATGACCAACTAAATCAAGAGCTTCAATCTCCAGCCAGTTGCTTAATGAGAAGCTGTTTCTTGCTGTTAATTAAACCAGTTATTTAATTCCATGGCTTGTTGCTGCTCTCATTCATCCATACCAGACAATTCCAAAACTGCCAAATCTTCGCACCCCTCTCCCCCGAACACCATCAAAAGGTTTTGGGGACCTGAGCAGATCTTACCGAGACCTTCACCTTTAATTTTCTGATACTGCGGTTAGCTGGATATGTAGTGGCTAATTGTGTATCATTATTGCGTGGCTGCTAATTAAGGAAAAACGAAGTAAGGGGTCTGAGTCAAGTTAAGTAAAACCAAGTCAAAAGAAGTTAACAGCCAGCAAACACTGGTCACTAAGATGGTTATAGTGAAAACCTGCAGCCTTCCAGGACCAGAGTTGGACACTCCTGCTTTAAGCTTTAAATGACCCCATTTTCTACTTCTAGTATTCTCCCAACCCCATCTAAACATTTCTATGAAACTCAATATGCAAAACATTTCTTATACAATGACTAAATGTGTCTCCAAATTAATACATCTTTTAAGACTTCCTGCTGCCCCTTAGTTTCAGAAATTACTAAAACAAAAAAAAAAAATCTGGGCCAAAGTACCTGTACATTTGAGTAAAAATGGAAAATAGAAATGCAATTTACAGGATCACATTGACCTTAATTAGCTTTATCTTGTATAAAAGATTATAGTGCCATCATCCAAATAGGATACATTTTTCCTTTTAGTAATATAATTCATTTAATAAATGCTTTCAGGGACAAACCGGAGTGGAGGTGAAATAGACAATATTACTGTATAATAGCTCTGCTAATGATTATGTTCATTTTCCTCATAAAGGCAAGTATTGAAACAGTAAAAACACTGGAGGTGCACCACTGCAGTAGCGTATTTCTTAAATATTGCTTTAATTTCAAATTTCCATTTATTTCCTTTCACAGGGTAGTAGGGAAGTAGAGTTTAGGTCTAAATGGGACACCGGTACACCACTACCCCAACTCACACATGGACAATTTAGAGTCATCACTCAGCTTAAATATCCTGCAGGGGTGCACAGTGAAGAAAAAGTAATGCCAGAAAACCCACATACAAAGTGTTGCCAACTCCACACATACATCGGTTGTGGGGGAAGAAAGACAGAACATCTGCAGCTGGTAAACACTACCAACTAATTTGACACCATGCTAACTACTTGAAAACCTAACATTGATGGGGTAGGCCATACTTTATCTTCACTATTGAGCAGACTAGCTTTACAGTTGGTAGCTGCAGGTAATGGTCTGGAAGAAGCTCCAAGTTTGCACCTGCCACCCTACCGGATAGAGTCCTATGCCTGACATAAATCCATACTAGGCTAGGCGTGTTTACTAGCTGGAAGCCAGGTACATAGAAATATAGACAGTTCTCACCTTAGTTTTACTAGTGATTTGCCTTTATCCTGCTTAATCCAGTGCAGAGGATTTGGGATAGGCCAATCTCCATGACAGCACTGGCCAGAAATGCACACAGACACAACTTTCACACTTGGAAACAAACATACCAACTGTCTATGGACTCTGACCATGAAAAACTAGAATAACCAGGGCAAGACTGAACCTCATGGAAACTAAACACATGACCAGTGCGTCACTCTTTCACCACATCAATCGAACAGTGACAGCAGTCACTAATGGGTACACAGCTTTAGGAGTTAAAACCATATAAATGTTTAGACCTATAAAACACCAACATTTTAAATTCACATACAAGTCATACCAAAAAAGTATCTTGTGTGTAAAGTGTCTTGACAGTATAATAGTATACATCACATTTGTACTCTATAAAATTCATTAAATACAACTTTAACCTTGTATGTACTCGGTAGAGTGAAGATCTTATTCTGCAAGTTCTCCAACCACACACACACTGGTGCAAATTAAAAAAAAAAAAAAAAAAAAAAAAGCCCAAGGGTGCATGTGCAAACAAATGATTCAATGTAAACCCTGCAGGTATATATATATGGTCTTGGTCTGCAACACTGAAAGGAGGGGCAATGGATGGAATCCATTTACAAGCCTGATAGCATAAAGGACAACATGGTCTTTCAGTCTTGTTCTAGCTGCTACACTCTTATAGCATCTCCCCAATGGTAGCAGTATGAAGTTTGTGGTGTTCTTCGTAATGTTAGGGGCCCTCCCGAGAACTCTGGTGTTAGATGTCTTGTAGTGCAGGGAGCTCTGTTCCAATGATAATTGTGCCAATTTTACCACCCACTGTAGAGCCTTGTGGTACTATGCCATACGGTTCCAAAAATCACATTGATGTAGTAGGTGAAGTCACTCAATTGTGCATCCATAAAACATGCTGAGGAGAATGCTAAGCACACCAAACTAACATTCTCAAAAGATGGACAGCAGCAGGCTTTCCACACTGAGTATGATGTGTAAGGTCCAAGTGAGATCTTCCGAGATGTTCAGCAAGAAACTTAAATGAGGCTTCTCTCCAACAAGCTGTGATGGGTGCTAGCCTCACTTCCTCCATGTCAATAATCGGTCATCTTTTGGTGTTAAAAGTACTGTCCTGACACCACTTCAAGGCCAGCAACTTCCATCCTGTACACTGACTCCTTCTCCAAAATCAGTCCAATGACTGGTATTGTCTGAAAATTTAATAAGGTTGGCAAATACTTGTGGGCAAGCAGCATGGGGCTCAAAACATGCATGTGGGGTTCCTGTATTTATGGTTATAGTTCTGGATATAACAGTCATGCTGGCGAACATTTCCAAGACCCAGTTACAGAGAGTAGGTGGCAAAGAGTGGAGAGAGCTTGTTGGTGGCCTTAGTTGACACAGTATTAAATGGCGACACAAACAACAAAAAGCATTCCGGCATAGCAGACCTAAATGAAATGCATGAACCTCAAGCATTGTCACTGTATATAAATATGAAAAATTCTGATCTATATAAAAAACACTTCACAACCTGCAGAAGTGGGACTTTACTGAACCAAGGAAATATTTACATGCTCCAATAGCAATACAGAACATTATGCAAAAGGTATAAACTTAAAATGCCTGTTCAAGATTCAGAAGTAGAGTTTACCTGAAACACTTAATGTTAAGTTTCCATAAAGAAACTTATTGTGCCTATAATGACTGGCTAGGGTACAGAACACTGGGAGGGGACATACTGATATTTAGTACACTGTCCTTAAATGTGTTTACTTTAAGAATTCAATTTCCAAAACTTAATAGCATCCTTAATGCTTTTCAGCATGCATGTCAAACTCAATACCATTGCTGGGCCACTTCGACTGCCATACGTGCGTCAGCGGGCGGCACTGTAACAAATACTATTATACAAAGTTACTGTAGCTTTCAATCCATACTGAAAACTTTAAAAAAAAAATGTAACACTTAAAGTTTAAAGCAATTTCCATACAGTCTCTGTACAACAGTGTAGAATTAGTCTTAGCCAGGTCCTTATTATATTATATTCATTGCTTATATAGGAGTCTTACAGTGTGAGATCTATTTCTTTTGTCCTGACACTTGGCATCTCTTGTTAGTAACCAGCTCGTCAATATCCGGCTTGAAATCTTGTGCAGCTGCAACTTTTATGAGGGATGAAAGGTGCTCGATGGTAAGTCTTGAGCGATGTTTTCGTTAATGAAAGCTACCAAAACCCCACAATTGCTCACAAAGGCAAGTGCTTCCGAACATTGACAGTACACTCTATGCCAACTTATGGATCTGCACATACAAGGGTGGCAGGTAAGCATACAAGCTGGCACGCCAACTTCGTTGTATTTTGCCTTCAGAATAGAATGACTGCACTTCAATCAATTCCATTTGGATATTTCAGGCGCATTCTCAACGTTGTAAGAGAACAGCGCAATGCCTTGTTTGTGTGAACTGAAATCACGAAAATGCTCACTGAATTGTTTGCTCAGTAATTCAAGTTGGAAAACATCCTCCAAAAAATCAAATTTTACTTTACTAAGTTTACATCATTTATATTGTAAAATAAGCCAATATGCAAAAAGCCACCTGACCTACACTAATTTTACAAACTCAAAATCACAAAAATGTTAACTCACCAACTTCTCGCGTACACTTCAGATCTTCAGCTGTAGTCTGCACTAACTGCTCATTACAATACTAGCACAAAATTAAATGAAACTAGAGCAAAAAAAAAAAAAAAAGTGAAAATGTGGGCTATTACTACTCGTGATGGTCAGTTCTGCCCAGTGGCCAGTCTCAGCAGCCCAGTCAGTAGTGTAGCCTTAGCAAGTGCGGCTCTAGGCTCGTGGTGGCCCTGGGCAGAGAAAGAATCGGTGGCTCCTTCGCCCGCCAATGTCAATATGGTATCTTATGCACGGCGGATGGCCACATCCGTTGCAGACACTGCATAGCCACCTCGTTCTCATGACATGCTTCTATATACGTGTGTCCGTAACTTGAAAACCAAGTGGCGGCCCATGAAATTCTCATTACGGCAGTACGTTATAATACTACATATATCTTATTGCTCTGACTCTAGCGACATTAGTAAATACAGCGTACTAATTAACATGAAACAATGTTTTTCGGCCACATTGCCGTCAGCTGTGTCGTTATTTTCTCCTGTTTTATATTCAATATATATTGGCATGGCGGCTCCTGGGATTTGCGGGCCCTGTGCAGGTGCACAGTTTGCACATGCCTAAGGCCACCCCTGCTGCCGCCTAGCACTTCAGTTGTGACGTTGCGGCTCATTTACTTTGGACAAGGCTCGTGGCTATACTAGCAGATGACGTTTCCAGTACCATGCTACCATGGGAAAACGCACATTTGTCAGAAGGCAGAAGAAAGAAAAGTCAATAAGTAACACCGAAGATGCAGAATGATTCAATCACAAACGATAGTAATCATTTTGTACAAGTTTAGTGCTAACTAGGATCTGTCATGCGGGCCGCACAGATTTCTGTTGCGGGCCGCATGCGGCCCAGGGGCTGCGTGTTTGACATGCCTGCTTTTTAGGAAGGTATAACAGTACATTTTACTTACTGTAAATTAAGTTTAAAGGCATAAATGCTTTTAATTACAAACTTTGTTAACCTAAGTGACTGTCCTGGAAACTATTTCAGAGCTTATACAAGACAGGACTCCTGAGTACCTGTGAAAGTCTATTCCTTGGTCTACTCGAGCATAGATTTAAAATTTAAACTTTTAAAGTGTAGTATGTAACACCATATCAGTTTATTGATGAATATTCTCAGAAATTCAAATTTAGCAATTAGAACTAATGAACAAGTTTTCCAACCTACCAGATCAGAATCTAATTCTATGGCTTTAATACCTACTTTAATCAGTTCATAAGATTTAGTCTGCAACACTTGTGCAGTTTACTGATGGAAGAAATGTTCTATTTTTGTCCCTCTAATATTGGACACAAGTTTTTAAATAAAAGCTAAAGGGCAACAGAGAAGTTTGTAAAAATCACTGCATGGCCTAGCACAAATTTCTAGACTTCGGTAAAAGACGAACTAAGGAGCCATAGAGATTTAAGAGATTTTAGATTGATGCCACAGAATTAAGGTTGATAATCCTCAGCATAGGCAATACTGCCCAGTATTATACATATTCATTTTTCAGCATGCGGGTTCTGAAACAATGCACTTACTGTGTTTTTACTAGAAAATTCAATTTTGTTTTACTGGAACTGCTAAGTGGCCCAGTTTGTGCATTTGATAGCAACTAGTTACATAGGCTCTGACAAGAAGTGTCTAGGCAAATACAAAAAGTAAATTAAACTTTAAAGTACTCTGACTGCCATCTAGTGTACAAAAATTACACATCCCATCATGCAGAAGTACCTGTTTGCACTAACATGTCTATTATGCCAATGTTAAAGAAATCTTTAAAACAGATCTGGCCAAATAGTGTTAGCAGTTATGCACAATTAGTGTGAAACATGTTAAAACTTTATACAAAAGCTTAAACCTTGCATGTCCTACTTGATTCTGGCACTTACTCACCTGTAAGGTGTATTCCAATGACTACAGATCCACAAAAACAAAAAAAATACATGACATCGTGGCTTTTTTTTTTTTTTTTATTAATAGAAGAGTCCTGAACAAACAGCTTGAATTTGACACTACATCGACTGCATCACAGGACCTTTCACAATTCTCAGAGAAGATTACAGCATGAGGTTTTTACCCTGCAGACACCTGCTTTTGAAGTACAGTAGTTTACCATATCACTTTAAGGAAACAAAGCAGAAGACCCAAAGAAAATTAAATTTGGTTACAAAGAATTGAACATAAATACTAACTTAACTGACCAACTAAATGAGTCAGAAAAGAGAAATGATTACAATTTAAGCCTAGTAGAATGTGATCATTTAAAAATATTTAAATAAGTATAGTTTCCTCAGGACTTAAGATTAAATTGATCCAGAACCTACAAAAAACCCTAATGGCCAAGTAAAGAATGATCCATGAATGAAGACCTGTAATCTTTATACCTCATTAGATAAATGAAAACTAGTTTAGTTTGGCAGATTTTACAATACTTGAGAAAGCATTTATGACCTTCCTCCAGTTTGCTTCTACATAGTTATGTAGAGGTAGATTCAACTGTCATTGCAACAAAAAAAAAAAAAAAAAAAAGACAGGTTAATTATGAAATACACAAAAGCTATGTTAAACCATACACCAAAAATTGATTTGTCAAATGGCAGCACAGCCTTTATGTTTGAAACAGGACAGATTTCATATGTACTGTAAATTATATTTTCTTGATTAAAATTCCTCAAAATGCAAACTACAAAAAAAAAAAAAAAAATCTAGCCAGTGGTTTCAAAAAAATCAGTTTTGTACAGGGCTATCCAGTTTCAAAAGTTCACACTGCTAGCGCACCAAACTGATAGATGCTGGTTAAACCTTAAGATTAAAATGCCTTACAACACACCTTTGTAATGTAGCCAAGTGGATTACACTTCCCCAAAAAGATGGATATCAAGGACAGGTCTGTCAAATTTAAATACAGCCACTTCTGGGATTAAAAAATAATTTACTGCATAAAAAAAATCATGCCAATAAAAATTGTGGACAAACTGGCTTCACACTGAACATGCGGCCATTAACTTTGGGAAATGAAGTTTAGAAATCTGTTGGATCAAATTTTTATTTTCCATCAATACAAAATGAACATGTTTCAAATAAATGAAAAATCCCAACCAATACATACTTGTAATTTCCATGTTGGGATGCGGAGGGCGGGGCATAAGGTTATTACATAAAAAGGTAACAATCCCCACCCCCTCTGAGTTTCATCTATAGTTCTAAGATTGCAAGAGATACTTGACAGCAAAGGTGCAAAAAAATAAAAGATGCTATATAGGCTTTTAGTGCATCAGAGGCCAACCTTCACAGGCCGAGAGATTTCAATGAAGCATTGTTAATTCTAGCAGTGGACATTTCTAAATGGATCAGAAAAAAATGAAACAAGCCAGTATTGAGCAGTAATCAACTCAGGGGATTTCCATTTAACAGCAACAACGAGATTGGCAGCTATAGTATAAGAACACTTGATAAAGTAATCAACAAGGAGAAAGACTAAAGGAAGAAAGGAAAGGTTAGTTTTATATAGGAAGGCAAAGGCACCTGGACACTCCCAGAAAACAGATCTAGAAAGTAGGAATGACAATGAATTTGACACCACACCCATTTTGTCACTTTCTGGGAGTAAGGAATGTTCTAGGAATAGAAATCACTGTTAAAACATTTACCAAAACCAGAACAGGCAGATGCCCAACTGAGTATCAAAGTGAAAAGTGCCAGAAATCTTAGGGCACAGCAGACCTAACTGTGCTCAAATGTTGTAGTCCTTAAAATAGACATGCCCAACTTTTATCCAGTCATAGTGTGACCTCTACTGGCTAAACAGCCAAATACCTTCAAAATGAAAAACACTAAAGCTGTTCAAATGTTGCACAATCAGTGGCTTAGATGACTTGCTAGTTAATGCCTGTAGAAATTTAATACCAAACAAATTAGACAATGAATTAAAATTATAGTTCAATCTAGCATGGATTTGTGTGGGCAGCTTCAAACAACTATGAATAAACTAATGTTTTAGCTACATTAGATCCTTTCACAATACAAAAAATTAAAGCAATACCAGATAAAGTAAATGGCAAAGTATGTTTAGTGAACAACCACCTAAGGCACTTTACAGAGGTGGCTATTTGGAGAACAGAAGGTTCAAGTGACCTGCACAGATTAACAATGAGTAGGTGAAGAGTAACCCAGTAATTCCGTAACTTGTGTAACTTTCCAACCACCACAAAAGGAAATAACTGACAAGGACCAAAGTTGATCAAGCTAGTTGTCAAGGTTTACATTAACTATGTTCAATAGTTTGTTCCAGATAAACTGAAGTGCTTCAACTTTTAAGTACACTAATGTCCACCAGTGGCCATGTTACATTTGCTGCTAAATCAATATTGATCCATCCTTTTCATTGCTGCCAAACAGTAAGGGCCAGCTAATGCCCTAGCTTGAAGTCAAAATGAAAATGACAACCCAGAACTAAACAGTTTCACCTCTGATGTCTTGAAGCTTTACATGTACAATATCAAAATCAAATAAGCTTGTGAAAACAGTATTCTGAGAATGTATGAATCAAAAACACTGAGTTTGACATGCAGCCCACTAAAGGGCATCTTAAGTGTAAAGATTAAATAAAGGTCAGAACATAAAACCTGATGCTCACTAGACACATTTGAGAAATTCAAGTCCTACATTTACTGTGTTGTAGCAAAAAAAAAAAAAAGTTACATGCTTACAACAATTATATCTATAAACATTTCTAAAATTTCATATGGAGTAAAACTCAATTTTGTAAACTTAAACTTTTAGGGACCACAAGGGATTTCAAATACTTCACCTTATGGCATACTAAAAGCAAAATAAAGCAACCACTTTATACAAGTAACTGAAAACCATTTATAAAACATTTCTGTAAGCCAATTAGAAAAAACTGCAAGTACACAAAAACCACACATTTATGATTAAAATCCTTTAATACATTTAAGCCTAACAGTCTGTTTACCAAGGAAAAAAAAAAAAAAAAAAAAACACAAACACACCAATGGGACTTACACAAAACTCTACTTAAGACACAATAAGTCTAAAATGATTTAGGTACCCCAGACCTGCACAACTCAAAATTCTTCCAACACAGTCAAGCATTTACCAAGCCAACAAAATTCAAAACCACTTGAATGAACTGACATGTTCCATCACCATGTTGAATTTCAATTACAAGGCTTTAAGATTCATCGAGTTAAGCAGAAGCATGTACTCAAATTCAAGATCTTTAATTGTAAATGCTAACTCCTTCCATCACAAACCCACAGGCAAAACCACACTAACCCTATTCTCCACAAAATTATAGAAAGAATTGATGGAAGGTTTAAAATAATTCAATACCAAAAATTTAAACATACCATAATAAAATGGTAATCTAACAGCAATGCATTCAAATTTAAACAATTTAAAAATAAAACCACTATTATTTCAAAACCTACCAAAAACCTCTACCAATAAAATTAATCTTTTGAAAACTAAACCACTTTTGTAAAGCTTAAGGGTGTATGGAAAACAAAAACTTAACCTTAATGACAATGGAACAAGGTCATGCCAGTTTTTAGTATGAATAAATTCTCACAGCTAAAAGTTCATCGTCATACCCAGTTTCACTCAGGGACAAAGACCACGACCTATGCTGGCTTAGCACCAGATTTGTGCTTTATACAGTAATACACTTGACATACAAGCACTAACAGATTTTTGTACAAAGTAAAAACCTATACGTACAAGGTAGCAAAGGTCTAGCGGATTACAGATGGATACCGTGCAATTTCTTTTTAAGCAAACAAAATAATAAAATTGCAACGTCACCCACCCGAAAACAGCAAGACAAATTCAAACTCCCCCAATGGAATATGATAGAAAAAGCACAATAGTGCCTTTTAAAAGCACTAAACCATGGAAGATATTCACTTAAGCTGGCAGAGTGACACCAAAACAAAAAGTCCTTACACAGCAACAAAAAAAACTAATGCTTCTCTCTAGCAGATACAGTACCAAAGGTAAAACTAATCAATTTATTAGAGTACTATCATTTGAACTTCTATTTAGATGTGCCACATTTTTAAAATTCACATTAACAGACTATTCTTGTACAGAATAAGCTACTCAAACAAGACCTTTTAAATCCATAATTCAAGTTTCTGCTCCACAAACAAAATTGTTTCAGTATGTATCCAGGTAATTCTAATTCTGCAATTTTCAATAAGGCTACTTGGACAACCCATTCAGGTCAGCATTTTACTCACCCCACCAATTCCACTAACAATGGAACAAGAAGAATTGCCAGACCACAATGAGTTTTGCATGGATTTGCACAGCACTGACTTTATAGCTAAGATGCAAACATGCAAAACTTACTGGAATCTGAGTGATGACACAACTAATAAAAATTTAATTCAGTATCCAACACTGCAAACCAAGTAATTTGTATGCATACTGATCCACCCTATTATAGGAGCTCTAACACAAAAGTGGTCCAAGAACCACTGCTTTAATGGGACATTAAAAAATGTCAAGTACTGCAAACTAAACCAATCAAAATATGGAGTATTTAATGTTGACAAGCATTCACAAATTACCAGCAACTTGAACACATTGGCACCCATCAAAAACCAAGGACAGACAGTCAATGCTCAATGTCACCAAGCTCAAGACCAAAGCATCAAATGCAGTATTCAGTTACTTCAGGATTAACTACCACAGCACTTGCATGTAATATACATCTAAGCCAGAAAGCAGCCAGGTTGCTCATCCAAGGTTAGTTAATAGCTATGAAGAAAGTTTTTCTACTACACCATTTGAACAATGACATTATCTTAAGAGGTTTAACATACACATGCTGACATACTTGTACAAGGTCAATGAAACTTACTACAACAGAATGGTGTTCCTTGAATCCTACATTTAAACACTTGCAGCATTAAAAAAAAAAAAAAAAAAAAAAAAACACACCTGCCCAATGCTACTTTTACTCCAACAAAGTCCAAGCATTACAGGAAGAATACTCCGCAAAACTGTTGTGCGTTTCAAACTATAAATGCTTAAATATCATAAGATCAGATTTTGTGCAAGTAAAAAGTTATGCAATACACTCGACAGATTCCCTCTCAATGTGTATTACAATAGTTTAGCCAATGAGTAAAGAAATGTAACTGCATTAATTGCGGCTGTAAATTCTATCAAAGGCCAACTTAACACAACTGTTCTCAGCATGAGAACAGGCAACACAACCTCAACTCAATATAAAGGTCAAATACAAATTTAAAGTTCAGCTACTTTGGCAAACTACTGAAAAACAAGAAAGGAATTCTAATCAGTCCAATACATGCATGGGGATTCTGATATGCTAAATTCATAAAAAAAATCAAAGCAATACTAAAACTGATCAGAGTTAGTGACCTATGACATGCCTTAGAAGTGGGTTATACTTTACACACTAAGAGGTTCTTTTAAAGAGCCATATCTTCACTAAAAAGATTCAAACAATGAGACACCCTCAGAACCAGCCAAGTTACTTGAATTGTTACACATACCAAGTACACATCAACAGGAAGAATAAAGATTGACAGCTTGGGCCATGCAGCAGTACTCTTAAAAGGCCTTTACAGAGGGGTCAAACTATTATAAAGTGTACATCTGGTATTGCAGACTATGGTACTGCATAAAGTATCTAAAGGTCTGGCCACACCTGGAAGGAGAAGGCATGCAGCGAATTAAATCAGCAAAAATAACTTCCATTGTTTAAGAGTGAAACTACAGCAGCTCCGAGGTGGCAAAAACTTTTACTGCTTGTTTTAATTCTCTTTTAAGTGGTCTCTTCCCCCCTTAGTGATAACTCCTCCTTCAACAGGTGCACCAGCAACATTTCCTACAACAAAATAGGTCAGTTATTCCATTACATTGTTATCCATAAAAAAAAAAAAAATTTTTAAAAAATCCTGTGATTGTATTTTGTCACCTTATGCCAGAAGGAGCACCTAGCGCAGCAGATTCTAGGCTAATTCACTAACTGCACTAGATGCACCTTAACACAAGGATCACCATACACCGAGGACCACCAAACAGGCCACGTATTCATATGAAGAAGCATGCAGCAAAGTAATGCTAGAAGTGCTTGCATTGCAGTAGGTCATTACAGACTACCTGCACTGTGAGCACTTTTCTATTACATGCGCTTTTCCACAATTTCATTTCCATGCAGGGTAGTTGCAAAGTGGCAGGCTTCCCAGCTGTCTGTATACACCCAGAGATGGTATTTGGGCAGCAGTTGAAAAAGCATTTCCTGCAAAAAGAAAAGCCATTACTTATATTTCTGGACATAGTTAAATATAACTTCACAATATATGTACAGGCATTATTGATTAGAAACACTACAGTTGACAGTTATACAGTATTAGGTGGACTGATAGCACAATAGGCTCTGGCAATTGAGAACACCAATTAAAGTCCTCAGCTCTAAAACATTATGCAGAAAGGGTGATGCAGGAAGTCCAAACTGACCCTTGCCAAGACTGCTTAATTTAACCTTTAAATGTTAACATAAGCAAACGTTTAATGTGTAATTGTGTTAGATAATAAAACAGAGGCAGGTAGGCCAAGGAAAATGAAACCGAAGTTTAAAGATCAGTCTGCTGCAACCCAAGCAAGTTACACCAGATTGTTAATAGTAATATGTAAATCTGTTTCCCAAACTCAAACATCTTCCACTGTCATTTCAAAATCACACGACTAAAGTGTAAAAAAAATACCAATTTGCCAGAATTGGTTGATTCGTTTAAACTATTGCATTTGGCCTCAATATAGCTTTAACCAAAAAATATTGCTGTGTAGTAGTATACTGACGGTATATCGAGACGATGGTCGAAACTTCAACCACCTACAAAATATAGCATTTTTAAACTGCATTGACGATTTTTGGACTAACTAAATGTATTGCAATCGTTTACCCCAATAATGCGGGGCAGGCCGAACTCGATACGCAGGTTTCCAAAAATTAGTTTAGAAAGATAAAATCCCCTTTAGAGTTAGATTGTTAAATTGCAAAAAGTACGCACAAATAAGTTCTTAAAAGGTAGGAGTCATATCTTACCCACACTTGCCTGCAAGGCCATGCCCCTTTGCGAGATATTGCTTTCGCCGTCTAGTGACTCTTGCGCTCTGGTCGATTTATTCTGGTTCCAGCGATAAAACCGGCCCAGTGGGACAGGACACAGGATGAACGGCACATTGGTAGCTCCTCGAGCCCCCCACGTGCTCAACCCTCGTGCTAGGATTAGAATGAGGATGCCTCCTTGTTTCAGAGGGTGGGGGATAAGAAAAAGAAAGAAGCGCCAAAGAAAGGTCTGACCTCAGGGCCTCAAGGCCTTACCCCCTTTTCTGCTGAAAGTTCTAAAGAGTTCAAATAGTTTGAGAAAGCATATCCTTTTGGCTATTAACTGCATTCTTTAACAACATTTAGCACAAGGCACGCGAGAAATAATCGAGAACCCTTCACCAAGGACGGTTACAGGTTTAAAGAAAAAAATCGCACGTGCCCAACTCGCTATCTGCCAAAACCCCTGGAAGTAAATGGAAACTCCGCCTGACTACAACCAAATGGGGCATTCCTATTAATTTGATCTCCGCGTATGAACGGTGACCCGGGCCGAAGTATTGCCGTTCACCATCGTGTCCGCCTGCATCACCGGGTATAATATAACCCAAACTATTTTTTACTTAAGGAGCCGCTCATAGGAGTTCTAACAGTTGAGGCTCTAGATTTAACAGCGGATCTCTCTTTCCCTCTAATCCGTTTTCAGAGCCAACATTACTGAAGAGATACCGGAGGACGAAAGAAAACTCCAAATCCCATTAGGAACAGCGCGCGCAAGCGCAGTGGCTGAGTAGCGTGCACTGCCTATAACTCTTCCAAGGCCCGTCTCAAGAGGAGTGTTCCAGACGCCATGTGCTCCAAATCTGCGCTTAGCCGTGCGACTTCGGTCACCCGCGTGCAACACTTCACCGAACGGAAAACGGCAAATTTTCAATCCGAATCGGTTCCTTGAGACAGTTTTAAGCAACAGGCCCATCCCGATATGAATTGTGCTGTATATAGGGAAAAAAAAAGACCACAGGTTTAAAATAATCGTCAGTCGACTCGCCATTCCCCGCGCTCCTTACCGGGAGCACAATCCATCTTTTAAGCCTCAAAAAAAAAAAAAAACCTAATGTTTTGTGCAGCGGCGGCCGCGTGGATTTTAAAATGCGCTGCCGAGAGCTGCCCTCACTAACCGATATCTTGTTAAAGCCGCAAAAGCTACATGCCTTCCAAAACCTGCGGGCCAACGCGAGTTACGATCCAGACCTGCAGCACACTCCTTCACCTACAAATACGGCGATGCGCACACATTCAACAAGCCCAACAGGTGGATTTGCATCCCTGAAACTGCGCAGCGCAAGCTCACGGAACCGAACCCTCCCCTTAATTCGCTCGATTTCGATCCCCTTATTTTTTTCCTCCTCACGAATTATCGCTTCTCATGCACAATCCCTCCCCGTCCTGGGGAAAAAAAAGACAAAGAAAGAAAACTTTCCTATTTCCTCTCCCATTTTACACCGCTCCAATCAATTAAGCGCATAATTTCCTGGTAGAGATAAACGAGTTACCCGTGTGTGTGTGTTTTGCTGATTGGAAATCTGACTACCAGCAGGATGGAAAGGTTTACGAAAGTGGCGCGAACGTAACATCATGTGATGCGGCCCCAGGGCGTCGCCTGTGCCCCAATTCAGAGAAGGGGAAAAGCGTTCTATCCGCCCCAGCCAATTAGCATAATTAATCCCATTCGCTCTTCGCAAGATCGCTCACAAATTAGCATCAAAGAGCCACAAATCATGCATTTCTGCGCTGTGTGCAGGGAAAATATCTCGAAAAGGCACATGTACAAAACTAAGGGAAGGCTGGTTCAGTTTTATTGTTTATGAAGTGCACTGCAGTTTGCAGATTTATAAAAAGTAAAAATATCTGTATAAATACAATCATCCACTTTTATGGATCAGTGTGTAAGTGGGGTTTGTCCATTATTCAAACATACGAAAATAAAAATCAGATTATGTGAAGTTGTGGATTTTTTAAATACTTGGGTTTTGTATACAAATATAAATGCATTTATGACACTTGACGATCTATGACTATTCCTGGAAACAAGGGGTTGTCGTAATTTTTCAAATAAAAAACAGCAGGATCCTCAGAATGAGTGGTACTTGACATTGTCGAAATTTCCAAAAGGAGGTAACTAGTACATATTATATGTAAAAGTAAACAGTCATTTAAAAATCATTAAAAGCTGAACCATGAAAAAGTGCTTACATTTACAAAATTATAAACTAATCACTGCAGGACTTATGTGTATTGTGTGACTTTTAATACAAAACAGAAAATGTACAAGAAAAGTCTTTTGGAAATAACAGGAAATCGGAATAGGCATTTATAAAGTAACTGTTAAATCCTTAAATTCTATGCAAGCAAAATGTTCTGGGGAAATTGAATAAAATATGACGTTAAAATAGTAAAATGCACGCGAAATCTTTAATTTTATAAGCATGTGGAATACATCATTTGAAAATCTATTCGCAAGAAACCGCCGGAAATGTAGCTTATATTTCAAGAACACGCCAGAGAATATGAAAACCAGAAAACAGTGTATGTCACGTATATGTAGGTTTGCGTCCACATAAAGCTGGAATAAATGTTTATTTGCAACCGAACAGGGGATTTAGAATGTGATCAGTCAAAATTAGGCGTCAGGTTAACCAGAAACCCTGGGACTCTGCAATGAAAAACCAGATTCAGAGAACGAAAGGATGGGCGTACAGTAAAACAGACACATTTGAACTGACGTACGTCTTCGATTATGGCCAGGGGCTGTACGAAACACGTTTATTAACGGCGGATTTCCAAATAACTAAGTAAAATATTTTTTCAATAACAGCGATGAGGACACGCATGGAATTTGGGGAAAATGCGCATTGCTGAGTGGAAAATTAAGTTTAAATGTTAGGTATATACATTTTTATTTGATGTGTGTATGTAAGTGCATATACATATACACATACACTGTACAAGTTAACTCTACAATGCACAACGTCTGGTGTTAAAAAACATAAAAGTTATATCACAATATTTGGGATTATTAGTTGCATAATAGATAGATAGATAGATAGATAGATAGATAGATAGATAGATAGATAGATAGATAGATAGATAGATAGATGTTGCCCTCGCTAAAATCTGCTTGCATGAAAACTTGTGAGTTTAATAATTTGCAGGTTAAAAATAGTATGTACTGTACAGTTTCTGATGATAAACCCAAACTGGGGGGGGGGGTGGTAATGGACTGATGTTATATTTTATAATTTTAATATATTAAGAAATCTGAAAACGAAAATAACAAAATTACTGGATCTGTCTATGAGGTGTTTACGCCATCTGTAGCAAGTTGGAAAACTAAAAAAAAATCTACATAAACACATCAACAGAGCTCATAACCATGTGCGTAACTTACTATGCATTGATTGCAGGTTACTAATACTAAAAAAATAGTAATAGTGCTAGTTCAAAGCAGAGTGATGGATTTGACCATTCTGTTTTTAACTGTGAGAGTTGATGTATAAATTGGAAACTTCAATGACATCTGACGTTGACAACAGACAGACAGATAGAGAGATACACAGATTGATTCAGCCTTCTCAAACAAAATGGAAGAAAACACACGCTTGCCCACATGAAACAACTAGCTTCTTGCCATGTAGAAGAATAGGGGGATGGGAGACCTCACAAAAGGCGCGATTTTCATTGATGGTATATCTTTTAAAAATGGTGGTCATGCGAAGAAGCCGAGGGGCTCGTGACCTCTAACCTTGCCCTATGCAGCCCTACCCCCACTGGCCGCTCCATGCCCTATTCTTGCACGTCCACATTGTCTTTCGTCTTAAGCACGCACAGGCGACCAAAGAGGACATCGGTAGTCGTTAAAAACATCTTTTACATTTCAAATGCAGCGTAATTATATCGAAGAGGTGATTAGCTCTTTACTTTGGTAAGAGACAGTTTGATTGAAATATTAAAAAGACCTGATCATAATTGGCTATGAATTATATCAAGTCATTTTGTTGAATACTTCAGCTTCATGTATGTGGAGGTTACTTTGTATTAAACATGCAAACGAAATGGAAATTACCCAATTGTCCAAAGTTTAGATACATTTAGACTTGATTAGCCACAGAATAAATGGTTGTATAGTGAAAATGATATTTTTTTTACTATGCATACGTTCATATACTTTTTTGGTAAGTGAAATATAAAGTTGTGTTTATTATGTCATAATGCCACTATAAGAATGCATTTGCAAGTTCTAATAATCACGTTGTGAAAGCCACAGCCTGTGATTTCGGAAAGGCTCTGCACTGCGCCACATTTACACTTTCAGACTTCTCCATTTGCATACGTGTACGGGGAATTTATATTTCGTCAGCGTTCACTTTTGCATTTCTGGCTTCTCACAGATATCACTAACACTATAATTTCATCAACGTTCTTGCAAATAAAAAGCGCATGTGTTCGTTGAATCAAGCTCAGGAGCGAACCAATAATTCACGTGACCGATCACATTCGAAAACTGGTGCATTTCTTTCATTCCTAGTATTTTGCTCGTTTCCTTCCTCTTTACTGGCAACTTCGTTTTTACTGAAGGTGTAATGCGCTTCGTATGGGAGAATGAGACTGTTAAGCGCATATGTTACATGATTCAGATTCTTTTCGTTTTACTTTATCATAAATTTTTTTCATACATTCGGTTTTGTGCGAACTGAGGTTAGCAATGATCAGCTAGATCGATCATATCTCAAAGGGAATCGTTAAATATTTTAGACATTACATCATCCAAGTCATGAGAAGTTGGAAATTGTTTCAAGAAGCACAATCACAAACACGCAAAGACGTGTTTTTTGTATGAATTATGTCGTTTGTTGAGAGCTATTTACCGTAAAACGTTTTGCTGTTGTATTTATGTAATATATACTGAAAATATGGTTTAATAAAAAGGAATAAAGTATGCAGATATTAACACATTTTAGTGTATTAAACGTTTATAAACAGCAGAGATATGACTGTTAAAAAGTGCCTTATTAAAATAAAGAATGACGTTAATTTTGTTACAAAGCAATTAGCTTCCGTAGTTTAAAACACACAGCGATACGTTTGGAATAATTTTGTGTGAAACTATTTATTTTATTATTATTGTCCTCTGCATATCTGTTATGTTCTCATTTAAATGCAACGGAAAAATATTTTGTCATTTGATTTCACCAGACCAGCAGCCAGATAAATATTGTACAATACAGTATTCTCAAAACTAAATGAAAGAAAAATATTCACCTCGGGAGTTCTTCGAGCGTTTGAAAAATCCAGTGTGCGGTATCTGTGCATTTCTTCTTGTAATCTCATACACATAATAAACACACACACACACACACATTCACAGATCACCCAGTTTTACTACCATCCCGACCCCCACCCAGGCTCTCCCGGCCCCTGACCCCTCACTTCCTGCATACCGGTTACTCTTTTAGGAACAAAGGGCCGACAAATAACAACGTGTTCGTGTTTCACAGGCATGAAATTGCACATATATAAACAATTCTGCAAAGTTCACACCCAAACACCCGCATGTCTTAACAGTATTTTTATTTTTTGCGCGCACGTATTACTATCAACACTACACTAATACGTTGTGCAAAGTGAGTGTGACAGTCTGAAGTTACAGATTAATGTACAAATGTTGCATCTGGAGTTGTGCAAGTAATAGAACGAACGGAAAATAAAAGTACTTTTAAAATATTGTAGCCCCGATTAAAAGATCAGCGTTTTAATAACGCTTTAAATCGATTCGAATTCTCCCGGTCGCCTTTTGTTCGCTGTAATTTAGATATATAAAGTAAAAGATGGGCAGAGAATGATAACCATAATCCGGATCTTAAGTCAGCTGCATACGGGAAATAAAAAAAATGAACCCAGAAATTTCAAATGACGGGCGTCCGACTAAATTCACAGGGACACTTGCTGCATTATATTTTTTAACGAATACTTTGTCTACAGCAAGACAAATATTCGTTGCATTATTTCAAAGTGTGACTGTGCCATGCATAAACCTTTTTATATTCGCACACTTTGCGAATAAACGTAAAATTATGGGGCAGATGTAGTGAATATTTAAGCAGTAACCACAAATATCTCCTTTGGTGCCGTGATCTGAGTCCGCATGGTTCTTACTCTTTTAATATATTGTTATAAACCAAGAAGAACGAAAAACAGTACTGACCATCAGCGAGGGTTTTTAGAAACTAGAAAGGCGTACTTTATCTTGTACGGTTTGGGGATATGACAGAAACATAAATAAAGTATTTTTATATTTTTTCTGAATTTATTTCTAATAAGGAGATTGGTAATTGTTTGTGTTTATTTTTAAAACCATCTGTTTAGAAATAGTTCCAATTTATGTAGCTCTTTTAATAGTATTATGATCCATCAGGAGGTTTCAATCAGTTACTATAAAAAAATTGTATTTGCATCCTATTGTCAAATTATGTTTTTCTAGATTGTATAGGCTTTATGTTTTTTGTAATTTGCTGTCTGTTTGTATTAAATTACTATATATTTGTCATTGATCTTTCTGCTGTTCATAAAGTTGCATTGTTATTTTCGTTTTTAGTTATTTGGTTCAGCTTGCACATTTTGTTTTCTGTTTTTAGGCTTAGAAACATTACTTGTTAACAGTATTGAAATTCTGTGTGATTCTATGATTTTTTTAATTATACTGTTTATACTTAGTTACCTATAAAGATTTATTGTGATAAATAATTGTTAACACAATATTTGATGTCATTCTCATGCACTTGTTTTTAGATTTAATTTTAAATTAAATGTACATGGATGGTCATAAATGGTACCAAGAAATACCATCACTGTAAAATTCATCAGTTAGACATATATGTCATCACATTTACTTTTATACAGATCCGAAAAACATGACACAATTGCTGAATTCAGCTCTATATATTAAATTGCTCCTTTGTAGTACATGTGTCATAAATGTTGAAGGTGTTTGTTATACCATGCAATCACTGTAAATTATACATTTCAATTATCAGTTGAATTGTCTTAGTTGATCAAAAAAAAATCCAGTTTTTGTATTCTTTACTACAATAAATTTTAAGAAAATTGCATAAAATGTGACAATAATGTGTACAGTTCTTCTTAGTATTGCCTAATCTGCCTTTGAATTGAATACATATAAACTGGCATCTAGAAAGACCAGTTTTTTAATTGAAAATGTGTAAAAACACTTCCACTATTTTATTAGGTAATTACCTCACTCTTAAAAATAATTCTTCTGTAACTACACTTTACTGGGTTTTGTGGTTCCTTGTAGAACCATTGCTTGATAAAGAAGCATTACATTCTGGGAAGTTTCTTTGGACATTGAATTGGTTCTTTAAACATTGAAAAGGTTGCAGATATGTGGACAAAACAGAAATCTTTTCTGTATAATTAATAAAGGTTCTTTCTGTAACTTAGATAGTTGTTTTAGGAACCAAAAAAGGTTCCTGTATGTCATTGCTCTGAAGAACCACCTTTTTTAAGAGTCTATCTATCTATCTATCTATCTATCTATCTATCTATCTATCTATCTATCTATCTATCTATCTATCTATCTATCTATCTATCTATCTATCTATCTCAGCTATTCTTCCCCATTTATGTCTTATCATATTATTAAATGTCTCATCCAATGTGTCACAAGGTGTTTCCATAAAGTTTTAAATTTAAACAACTTTATACAGTATAATTATTTTTAGCGTATACACTATCATACATCTATAAATCAATAAACCTATATATTAAGCAAACAGCTTTTTCTATTTTGTCTTTTCTGTTTTTTCATTATGTGAGAGACAGCTTGAGGAAATTTTTAAAAAATGATCTGTCTGTAAACACATGCTACAGAAATATGGTTATCACACGTTTCAGTATTAATGTCATTGTCATTTTTAAGTTTATAAATATATTGATATTTGTATATGGTCTAGTGTGGTGGGACAGAAATATGCTTTTTACCTTTCCTTTCCTTGTTAAATATTTCCGTCCTTAATGACAGTCAAGAAACTCAACAGAGAAATAAACTTGCCACAATGTCCAAAAGTTGAATTAGTTTTATTATGATATATGATAGTTGGTTGTTTTGTGAGATCTATAATCATTTAACCATAGACATTTATTCCATTCAAAATGTTTGATAAATTAGTTTAAATTGCTTTGCAATCATTTAATTCATTTATCCTGAGCTTAGTACTTTATGCAAACCAGCAGTGGTCTCCCAGTTCTTTGCCTCTTATTTCTTCACTTTCCTTGCAACTCTGCCAATTAACACATTTTACCAGTTTTCTTTTAATATTCTATTAAATTTGTGCCATTCCTGAAAAAATCTTTTTACTTGTCTTCTTAAATATGTGAGAATAGAACTATTAAATACTCTTCATATGTTTAATTTTACTGTAAATTAGGTCTATATTAAACACTGAAGTTCCAAAACTTATTCAGTACAATTTTGATCATTTTTAGGATTATGTCTTAAACAGCTATTTCAGTAATATGTTTATACAATGTAAAATATCAGGAAACAGAATTTTTTTTAATATATTACCACAGTATTTAATTTAAAATAATATCAAAAAATAATTTTAAAAGTAAGAATAAATAAAATAAAATGAATCAAGGCAAATTAATAAGTTTTGGAATTTCGTATTTCAATGATTATTTGCTTTTGAAAGGACTTTATTTACTATATGTATTTTTTAAATTGCTTAGGCTACTAAGGAAACTTATTAAATGCTGATTTTTACTATTGATACTGCACCACTAAATCATTTATATTTTTATTCATCTTCATTCGTGCATGTTCTAACTTGTTTACCCATATCAAGGGACACACGGGGTGAGTGTCTATCCCTTAAGCACTGAGGCAAGAAATATGTAAATGTAATAGTTAGTCATTCATCAATTTCAAGCCCATTTAATCTAATTCAGAATCACAGTGGGATCCAAAAAACTAACATTTATAATATGGTGGCTTATGTAAACAGTAGCTCATCTTACACAAACACAATCCTACATTTTAGACTACAGGCAAGCTCTCACAGGTGAATTTTTCAGGGCTACTATAGACTGAATTTGAACCGTGAACTTAACAGGTGTAGAGAAACAAAATAAAGTCTTCTGCCGCTTCAGGTAAACATTCTCCTGTTATTGGCTACTCCAGAAATTATAGTGTTTATGCTTCTGTATTGAAAACCTTCATTGTTTTTTTTTCTTATTTTAAGAAATGCCTCACTTCATGTACATGTTATTTAAATTATTTGATCATATAAGTATTAGTATTCACTTTTGTTTGAGGATGATCACTAATTTTGGTTGAAAGTCAACACTTTTCTCTTGAGATACCAGGCATAACTATATACTCACAGACATCAGTGGTGCATTAAAGTATGAAGGAAGGAGGCACTTCTTTATATGCAAAAAGTTGTGGGACAATAGAAGAAACTACTGAGACATGTAGTTGAAGCAGAAACCTTAACAAAGTTTAAGAAGAATCTGGATGAGATACAGGGACAACTTTCTTATTAGCTAAACAAACAGGCTTGATGGACTGAATGGTCTAGTCTCATTTGTCAGATTTCTTATGTTCTTATATACATATATAATATTACAGTTGTTGTCCTTATAAGCTGGGTTTATGAATCATAGCGTTTCTGATTTCTATTAACACCTTTAACTAGCACTGAGTGATCAGTCTTAATTTGAAAGTGACTAAATCCATCCATCCAAACATCAAACCCTAACTTTACTTCAGCACAGAATAAAAGAAAATGAGTACTTGTCCAGAGGGCATAAGGTATAAGGCAGGAACCACCCTGGAAAACAAGACCACTCTACTTCTGTACATATATATGTGTGCTAGAGTTCATTTCCATTAGAAAACCAGTATTTACATTAAATATTTTTCAAACAAGGTAATTAAAGATTTTAGTCAAGCTTATGCTTCCAATCTCGCTCTCTCTCTTATAATTAATTGTAATTGACATCTCCTCACAACTCAGCATTTGAAAAAAATAAAATTACGAAATGGTTCACTGGAAAGTATTATGCCCAATTAAAAAAAAAAAAAACTAGCAGCTACCCAGCACTCAAAAAATGACTAACTGGAGGAATATAATTCAATCACTATTAAAAATTTCACAAAAATAAATTAAGTAACAAACTCAGTTCAATTTAGTTACTCTGACCACAGTAGAAGGAATTAGGTGAAGGTCATTTATTTCAGTTACTCAGACTTATTTCTACAGATAACTGTGAATATGAAAAGCTTTGTTAAACTAAATTGTTGAATATTAATAAAATTTCAATAAGTTGCTTGCATACTCTTGCATCACATAATAATATCCCATCAATTAAAAAGTAAACCTTTTTTAGCAGTTTTTTTTCACATTTTAACTAAACTGGCAAGTCATGTGATCATTAACCACAACCACATCATTACAGCAAGGTAATTAACACAGTAGGATCCCCCACCTCCCCCCCACACACACTCTCCCTCAGTTACCACTCTGGCAAGGAAAATAAATTCTTGCTTATGTGGTATAGGCTATGCAAAGGTTTGCCAGATTATCGAAAACAATCACGCTCAAAGCCATCTTAATAACCACACAAACACTTGAAGCATTGTTATGTCCAGTCTTTATCTTTCTTGGACATTAGATATATAGATTGATATTGCTAATATTTGTAATTTCTTTACAAAAAGAGAAAGACTTTAATGCAAATTAATTAAACATATGCTAATATGCCATTTTTGGACTAATAATAACCCAAACTGCTCAAGCATTCTGGAAAAATCGCAAAAAATATCACTCTGTCAAAACCTCTCCCCCCACTCCCCCATTCAAAAACGTAGTACTGATTTGGCAACACTGCTGTGTGGCATTTTAAGATGATTGGTGATTCTATGCCAATGAAATTTATTTGTATTTATTTGTATTTAGTGAGCATAAATTTACCTACTTATTGAGTTATAAAATTCAAACAAATTATATCAATTGTACTAGGAAAAGATTACAATCGCACTCATTTTTTCATTTAACCAATTTAAAGTAGCTGCATAATGAGAAAACTTCCCAAAACTAATTTTTAAAATCTTAAAAACATATTGATTTTGAGTTAAATCAACCTATGATAATTGGCTAATGGCAATATACCCTGAAAGTTATTTCTGTGAGTGGTGTTGTAATTAAAGCAATGAAAACTATGATTACATCTTGCCTGAAGAAGGGGCCTGAGTTGCCTCGAAAGCTTGCATATTGGAATCTTTTTAGTTAGCCAATAAAAGGTGTCATTTTGCTTGGCTTTTCTCTACATTTATAATGGCTAACACGGTACAACACCCTAGTACTATTGTTTCAAAATAAATTATCCTTCTTACTGTGACACCCAAGAAATTTAAGTTAATTGTACTAGAATTTGACATGTAAGTCTTATAATGCCCCCATTTTGAGTAAAGTCAATTTAGGTTAGCAGTGTAATAGCAACATAACCCAACTTTCTATTTTTCTAGTGAAGGTTTGTGGGAGGCTTAATTTGGTGAAACAAAGAAACCAACCCTGAGGAGAGGACCAATCCATCATGGATACCACACCAATTTTCAGTAACATTTGGTTAATTTAGAGTTATTAATGTCCTAACTTACATATGTCTATGATGAAACCAGAAGAAAGAACCATAGTGGCAAGGGGAGAATGTGCAAACAATTGCACATAAACAGAATATTTGTACTGATTCTGGATTTGTAAAGCAGCAGCATCATGCTAACTTTCTCAGGACTGGCTTATTTAATTTATTTCTCAATATATAAAATATTTTACTAATATATAGTATATAATCAACTTACTTAAAATGTCTAAAACATTGAAAGATTTGAAAATACAAAAGAAAAACAATCTTCAATGCTAACAGAAATAAGGTTATGGTATAGTCTAGAATTAACTTATCAAAACTTCAGTTCAGGAGTACCCTTATACTATCTTGGGAGACCCATTTCCACAATTCAGAAAAATACATTCCTTTTCCAACTTTTATTTATGATTTAATCAATGATTAGAAGTGCATTTTGCTTGAATGAATATATTTGGTTAACTGTTTGCTATTTCACTGCGCTTGCACCCAGGTTTGATTCCAGGCAAGTGTAATAAGCCTCCCTGTTTCTCCTGCTGCTTCCAGAAATGCTGGTCCCTCTAAAAGTCCAAAGATGCTCTTTTAGGTTGATCATCACCTCTAAAACTGTTTCTGTGCAAGTATACCTTGGACTGAGATCAATGTACTAAATTGGATGTTCGTTTTGTAACAGTGAAAGCATTTAGAAGTCAGCACAAGCAACAGACTGATGTCTTGTCTAAGACTGGCTCCTTCTTTCATGCCCACGTTAGGCTTTAATACTCAGTGAACATGAACTAAAAAATCATTCCATTATGAAGCCATTTTAGCATATTTTAATACATCCTTGTTTATCACGGCACCAGTTAATTGCAACATTCTGCACATTTTTCAGAAAGTAAAACACATGTTAATATCACTAACTACTACTACTTCAAGGTCATGGAGACAGGAACCTACTGTATCTCAGTAGCGCTGAGCAGTAAGCATGAACCAGGCCAATATAGGGTGTCAGCCACTGGGCATGATCACAAACAAACCCCACACTTACTCAAGTTCATTTAAACTCATCAGGAACAACACATCCTTCTTTTCCACATTTGCATACTCTCTCATGTTCTGTCATGATGTATTTTGTAGTTTCTCGCTTAAGGTACAGATTAACACATCAATAGCAGAAACATAATGATCTGTTTGTGATTACCCCAAATTAATCTGTAGGATAAATAAGATCCCATTATTCCAAATCCTCTTGGTAAAAATTCATTTAGTTTTCTTGTTTCTGCACCTTAGTCTTTTCCACTTAAATATGTCAGTGTAGTTCTATCAATTTTACATTTTTAATTAATCCTATGCTATCTTAATTTCTGTAATTGTTCATTTTTATATTAACTCTTTGAAACAGACCCTACTGTACACTTCTGTGTTGCATCCATTATTACGGAGAGTAAACATTTTCTTACTATGCTAACATGCATCACCTACATGCAGTCATTTTTTAGCTATGTACTTCAGACTTACCAGTAAATTTGTGTATGCATATTTTTTTTAATATTTAAAACTATTTATCAGTATAAAACTGTGAGCACCTCACTGTCATTGCAGGTCTTATATTGTGTGAGACTTGCCCGGACACCACCAGACGGAGACCAGATCTTTATAAAAGCACATGTTTATGTTTCTCCAAATAACACAGTCCCGCACACAGCACACAGTGCTCCCAGCACCAATCACCCCTATTCCAGGCTTCTGTTTCAATGGCCGTGGCCGCCTTTCCTCTCCTCACGGGAGCTTTGTCCTGCTCCCACTCCCGACTCAAGCTCCCTGATTGTAGGGAGGCAGCCCCTTTTATTCTCACCCGGATGTGCTCCAGGTGCTTGATGATGTTCTTCTGGCAGCACCTCCTGGTGTGTCGGAAGTGCTGCTCTTGCACCCGGAAACACTCCAAGCGTCTCTGAAAAGATCTTCCTCCATCTTCCCGGGTGTGGCGGAAGTAAATGTTTCCCGGGTTCCATGAGGCTTGAGGTGCCCCCTGGCGGTGGCCACAGGTCCCAACGGGTTGGAACCTCCTTGCTCCTCTCCCATGGTCCTCTCCTGATCTAGGGAAGGTGCCCCCTTGTGGCCCAGAAGACATAAATGCCACCTTCCAGGCATCCCGGCTGCGTAAGGACCCCAGCTTCCTGTGACAATTACATAAATGGTCTGTCTTTAGTAATGTAGCTAAATGCAGATAGAGACCTTTCACCTCAAGTGAATGGAAACATCAAGGGTGCAGGTGGGTTCCATATCAAAAGGATGCCACCCTCATTGATTAAAACAAGTCCCATTTCTCATTTCTCTTGTATATACCATACACTGTATAAGCACAATGATAACTCATACCTACAAGAATAGAAGGAAGGTATTTCAGTATAAGATAAATTGTTGTAGGATGGTAGTGGGAAAGATTCTTGATTATATCGAACTGGAATGCACATATGGCACTGGAATCAATCATGGATACACTTCAAGGTGAACACTAAATTAGACATAATTAGAGAAGTATAGTTGCGTGTACTTTAACACAGTTTTCACTGATTCATTGCCCCAGGTTTGGCTACAGTATTATTCATTTCTTTTTACAGACTTTGGCTGCTGTATTTAATGTCACCATGCATCCCACCTTTCACCATCTGTCTCCTAATGCGGACAAGACAAAAGAGATGATTGTTGACTTCAGAAAGGCCAACATTGATGGCTCTGTGGTGGAATTGGTCAAGAGCTCCAAATCATTGGTGTGCATCTGGCAACTGACGTTACTTGGCCAATGAACACCACCTCCATAGCCAAAAAGGTGCAGCAGCATTTCCACTTCCTTTACCAGGCTTAAGAAAGCAAGCCTACCTCCCCCTATTCTCACCACATTCTACAAGAGCACCATTGAGTGTGTTCTGACCAGCTGCATCACTATCTGGTTTGATAACTGCAGTGTCTCTGACTGTAAGGTACTATAACATACAGTGCACACAGTGGAAAAGGTAATTGTGACCTTTCTGCCCGTCATTAAATACATCTTTATAAAGCAATGCACCCACAAAGCCTTTTGCATTGCGAATGACTGCTCCCACACCACCAATGGTTTATTTGTCCCACTTCCATTGAGCAGAAGATACTGTAACATCCAAATCAGTTTGGTTAGGTTCTGCCACAGCTTCTACCACTTGGCTGTCTGCATTCTGAACTCTGTGCTGCCCCCTGCCCTCTTATCTGCTCCTAGTGGCTAATTTATGTTCAGTTCATTTGTTACACTTGTTACTACTGTTATATTTTATTAATAGTTTTTTGTACTTATTTATTACTATCTACTGTATTTCAGATTATTACTATCTGTTCACTTATCTATTATTCATTAATTTATCTATTTATAATATAGTATAGTTCCTTACCTGTTTTGTACTTCTCATGTGTTTATACAAATGTTGTACTGCAGTCCTGGGGCATATTATTTTGTGCCACTGTATGCTGCAATACTGTGTTCACATAGGATACCAATAAAGTTACTTGACTTGGCTTGACTTGACTATGAGTAAGGAGAACAGAAGAAGATGAGAAGAAGAGGGCTCTGGAAACCTCAAAGCATGCTCTTCTCTCTTCACAGAAGGGAAGGAGACCAGAAATATAATAAGAAAGATGTGTCCTTGTGGAAAGCCAGAATCTCACAAGAATAAGGTCACCTTGTAGAAAGGACAGTAAGCCTCTTCCAGTCAGTTAATTTCCAACATGTGTAGTAAAAAATCCTACCTGTAAGACTGACCCAGTCATTGCCATTTAAAAAAACATTAGAGAGGGACTCTGCTCTGCCAACTAGGAATGTGAGTGGTAACATTACACTCTATAAATGAAGAAAGGATTATCTAAGGATAAAAGATGATCTCTCGTAAATGGAAAAAAAAAATAGTAAGAGGTTGCTGCCCTGCTAAAACTCATGTTTTCTGAGTGGACTGTAAGTACTGTGACTTTAATAAATGCAACCCCGTATACCTGGGATGGGAGACAGAGTTACAGTAAATTAGTTTCTGTTTTGGTTAACAGAGGAGCCCCTAGTTACAAATACACCATGTTGGGCGTTACAATCTAGTACAGGGGTTCTCAAGTTCAGTTCCACCATTGCTGATAGTTTTCACAGATCACCGGGCCAGTTGTTCTTTTAATTGATCTCCTTGTTTAATTAGCTAGCCTTTTTTCATTTCTTATTTAGCATTCATAAAAATGTGCTATGATATTTACATGTAAGAGGAATTACAAAATTTGTATATTTGCCCTTTAAACTTTCTTTTATGATATTCCTTTGAATTTGCCATTTTCTGTGGAGATTGCTCCCTTAATCATATCTAAATATTCACAATTAGTGACAAGCAGTGCAGACAGAGATGCAAATAATACTTAATGCTAAAGGTGACCAATTTTGTCAGGGTCATATTCACTTACGTGCTAAATAGTAAGAAAAGGTTTAATAACTACAACATTAAAAAAGATTACATTTTTAAAAGCAATGTAAAAAAATTCACTTCAGTGTCATACACACACACTTACAACGTTAAAAATATAAAAGTTTAGCTAACCAACGTTGCGATCTCTGGATTGCCACAAAAAGGCAGAAACTGAGAAATAACAGGTTTGTTAAGGCAGGTGCTGGTTGGGATGAACACCAACAATTACAGTGGCTCATAGGACTGAACTTGAGAATCACTGATGTAAGCCTTTTCTTACTAAGTAGAAAATAAATGAACATGACACTGACGTGGCTGCTCATCTTTGGTATTCAGTCATTTGTACCAGTGTCTGCACTGCTCATCACTACTTGTCAGTATCTGGTGTAATAGCCCAAATGGATGGACTGACATTCTGACTGGGTTGTAGGATGGGCCCTCATCCAGCTGAGTGGCCACTATGGAAGGACAGTGCAGGTGGATGTGTATGCCAGCCTCTATAGGTCTTATTTCCTTTCCCTGCTTGGGAGAAAAAAATATCGATGGACTGGGGAAAGCTGCCTGCCAGGAAGACTCGTTACCCCCATTACAATAGGTGGCAGTGCTCATGTGGTCTAGCTTCAGTTTGGACACCTGCAGGGCTGTCTGGGATTCGTAGTTTAGGTAGGCAGCCCTGTTTATTGGGTTCCTTGGGGGCCACCAGGGTGCACTGTAGGGAGAAGACCCCCATGTTGTACAGCAGTTCTGCCTAATCCAGAAGTGCTTCCCTAGTGTACTGTTCTGGCAACCGGACGTACTCCCACGTCCAATATAAAGGGACCCATCTGGCCTCCCTGGGGTGAAGTTGGAAGGTGATGTATAGTGCTTACTTGGAGGAGAGTGGAGGAGGATAACAGGAATAGGAATTTTGACTGGAATTGTGATTGCGCTAATTAAGAGAAGATCTTCTGAAAAGGTACTTTATTCAATAAAATAATTGTTATACTGTATGTACCTGTGATCGTGGTGGTCTAGTTGTGTCTGTGGTTTTTGAGCTTAGTGACGCTCCCTACAGTCCCTGACCTTATTTTATAAAAGTAACTTTTCTCCTTGAACTTCACATGAAATAAAAAGAGACAAATGCCACCATTGGGAAGTTTGGACAAGTGACAAAAAAGAAGGAGAAAAAAATTAATTTACACAGAGACTAAATAAAGTAAAAGGGGTCCACAGCCCTTGAGAAAGTCAATCTTTTGTTACAAGTTATTCTAACATCTACTGCAACAGAAGGTATTGTGTTTAATTTTGGTGGAATCATATGATGATGTAATTCTGGGTCAGACACAGGTCATGCCATTAGCTCCAATCATTCTGAGGATACTGTAGAATGGGAACGTTCAGTCAGTGTAACAGTGATGCCAAGTGACGCCAAAGAACAAGCCTAGTAAAAGCAAGTAAGAATGATAAGAATAATTAACATTAAAAAATGCAACAATGTACAGCACCAAAGTAAACAGTAATATATGTATGCGATGCAACAGTTTTCAGTCTTGATGTAAACAACAAGACAAACTAGACATCGCATTTATTGTAGTATTGCTGTGCATTGTCTATTTAATGGCAATATAATGTCTACCCGGTGTTGGCTTGATGTGTACCTTTAAGTTAGGTCCCATTTGTGCTTCATTTTAGTAAGGCAGATCCTGCACTCTCCTGGTGCCTCCTTCAGTTGTCCTAATGTATACCACAGACAGATGGATACTACAGGCAATCCACTGTTTACTACATGTTTAGTGATCATTTTCATGAAATCATAACGCTGAACATTAGCTGTAACCTGGGTTGCCAGACGTCCTGAGTCCAACAGACAAATCCTGAGTCCCGCATTGCCTCTGAAAATTCTGATTGAACAAAAATTGTATGTAGAAAAACAGTGGATTGGATTACAAGTGACATGAAGGGCCTTTTGAACCAGAAGAAAAGGGCTTTTAAAGACAGTGATCAGCATGAGCTCAAGCGCGTGCAGAAGGAACTCCGAGTCCAGCTCAGGGCGGCGAAGGAGCAGTACAGGAGAAAGCTGGAGCAGAAGTTGCAGAATAACAGCATGAAGGAAGTGTGGGATGGGATGAAGATCATCACTGGCTGCAGCTCGAAGAGGGGTACCACCATCGAGAGAGACGGGAAGAGAGCAAACCAAATGAACAACTTCTTTAACAGGTTTGACCACCCTAACCCACTCTCACCTCGGTGTATTGCACCCTCCACACATCCTTCTGCTGATACCAGCATAGGAGAGACATCCCCACCCATAATTACAACAGCGCAAGTGAGCAGAGAGCTGAGGAGACTTCGTGCCAGCAAAGCAGCGGGTCCAGATGGAGTATCGCCACGACTGCTGAAGGTCTGTGCATCGGAGCTGGGTCCTCTACAGCCATCTTCAGCCTGAGCCTGGAACAGGGGAGAGTCCCGAGGCTTTGGAAAACATCTTGTATCACCCCAGTCCCGAAGGTATCACGTCCTAGTGAGCTGAATGACTTTCGGCCTGTTGCTCTGACATCACATGTGATGAAGACCATGGAGAGGCTGCTGCTTCACCACCTTAGGCCACAGGTTCAACGCACCCTTGACCCTCTGCAGTTTGCATATCAGGAGAAGGTGGGAGCGGAGGATGCCATCATCTATATGCTACACCGATCCCTCTCTCACTTGGACAGAGGCAGTGGTGCTGTAAGAATTATGTTTCTAGACTTCTCTAGTGCCTTCAACACAATCCAACCTCTGCTCCTTAGGGACAAGCTGACAGAGATGGGATTAGATTCATACCTAGTGGCATGGATCGTGGACTATCTTAAAGACAGACCTCAGTATGTGCGTCTTGGGAACTGCACGTCTGACATTGTGGTCAGCAACACAGGAGCGCCACAGGGGACTGTACTTTCTCCGGTCCTGTTCAGCCTATATACATCAGACTTCCAATACAACTCGGAGTCCTGCCATGTGCAAAAGTCCGCTGATGACACTGCTATCGTGGGCTGCATCAAGAATGGGCTGGAGGAGGAGTATAGGGACCTAATCAATGACTTTGTTAAATGGTGCGACTCAAACCACCTACACCTGAACACCAGCAAAACCAAGGAGCTGGTGGTGGATTTTAGGAGGCCCAGACCCCTCATAGACCCAGTGATCATCAAAGGTGACTGTGTGCAGATGGTGCAGACCTATAAATATCTGGGAGTGCAGCTGGATGATAAATTAGACTGGACTGCCAATACTGATGCGCTGTGCAAGAAAGGACAGAGCCGGTTATACTACCTTAGAAGGCTGGCGTCCTTCAACATCTGCAATAAGATGCTGCAGATGTTCTATCAGACAGTTGTGGCAAGCGCCCTCTTCTACGCAGTGGTGTGCTGGGGAGGCAGCATTAAGAGGAAAGACGCCTCACGCCTGGACAAACTGGTGAGGAAGGCAAGCTCTATTGTTGGCATGGAGCTGGACAGTTTAACATCTGTGGCAGAGCGAAGGGCGCTCAGCAGGCTCCTATCAATTATGGAGAATCCACTGCATCCACTTAATAGTATCATCTCCAGACAGAAGAGCAGCTTCAGCGACAGACTGCTGTCACTGTCCTGCTCCATTGACAGATTGAGGAGATCATTCCTCCTCCAAACTATGCGACTCTTTAATTCCACCCGGGGGGGTAAACGTTAACATTTAACATTATACATAGTTATTGTCTGTTTTTCACCTGCATTATTATCATTCTTTAATTTAATATTATTTATTGTATCAGTATGCTGCTGCTGAAGAATGTGAATTTCCCATTGGGATTAATAAAGTTTCTATCTATCTATCTATCTATCTATCTATCTATCTATCTATCTATCTATCTATCTATCTATCTATCTATCTATCTATCTATCTATCTTTTTACATTGAATATCAAGTTAAAGAGCCTGGTTATAATTTTTGTAGACAGCCTGGCGTACCACCAATAATTAATAAAATTTATAACTGTTTGAGTGCTTGAATCGTGTGTGTCCGTGTACGTCGTAATCTTGTGTACGTTTCTTGTGCTCATCGTGGCAGCACAAGAAACGTGTGTAATTCGTGTTAAAAGAGAAGTGATACTGATAAAGACTTTTCGACTAACAAAGTAGGTCGTACCTGCATATCTGCATTTTATTTACTTATATAAAACACACAGCCATATGAAAAAGTTTGGGAATCCCTCTCAGCCTGCATAAAAATTTACTCAACTTTCAACAAAAAAGATAACAGTGGTATGTCTTTCATTTCCTAGGAACATCTGAGTACTGGGGTGTTTTCTGAACAAAGATTTTTAGTGAAGCAGTTTTTAGATGTATGAAATTAAATCAAATGTGAAAAACTGCCTGTGTAAAAATATGGGCACCCTTGTAATTTTGCTGATTTGAATACATGTAACTGCTCAAAACTGATTACTTGCAAAACCAAATTGGTTGGATTAGCTCATTAAGTCTTGAACTTCATAGACAGGTGTGTCCAATCATGAGAAAAGGTATTTAAGGAGGTCAATTACAAGTTGTGCTTCCCTTTGACTCTCCTCTGTAGAGTGACAGCATGGGATCCTCAAAGCAGCTCTCAAAAGATCTGAAAACAAAGATTGTTCAGTATCATGGTTTAGGGGAAGGTTACAAAAAGCTATCTCAGAGGTTTAAAATGTCAGTTTCAACTGTAAGAAATGTATCAGGAAATGGAAGGCCACAGGCACAGTTGCTGAAAAATACATGAGCGGCATATGCGCAGGATTGTGAGAATGGTTACAGACAACCCACAGATCACCTCCAAAGACCTGCAAGAACATCTTGCTGCAGATGGTGTATCTGTACATCGTTCTACAATTCAGCGCAGTTTGCACAAAGAACATCTGTATGGCAGGGTGATGAGAAAGAAGCCCTTTCTGCACTTATGCCACAAACAGAGATGCTTGTTGTATGCAAATGCTCATTTAGACAAGCCAGATTCATTTGGGAACAAAGTCCTTTTACTGATGAGACAAAAAATGATTTATTTGGTCATAACAAAAAGCGCTTTGCATGGCGGAAGAAGAAGTTTTTCATTCAAAGAAAAACACCTGCTACCTACTGTCAAATTTGGTGGAGGTTCCATCATGCTGTGGGGCTGTGTGGCTAGTTCAGGGACTGGGGCCCTTGTTAAAGTTGAGGGTCGGATGAATTCAACCCAGTATCAACAAATTCTTCAGGATAATGTTCAAGCATCAGTCACAAAGTTGAAGTTACGCAGGGATTGGATATTCTAACAAGACAATGACCCAAAGCACAGTTCAAAATCTACAAAGACATTTATGCAGAGGGAGAAGTACAATGTTCTGGAATGGCCGTCACAGTCCCCTGACTCGAATATCATCGAAAATCTATGGGATGATTTGACGCAGGCTATCCATGCTCAGTAGCCATCAAATTTAACTGAACTGGAGAGATTTTGTATGGAAGAATAGTCAATAATACCTCCATCCAGAATCCAGACACTCATCAAAGGCGGTGTCTAGAGGCTGTTATATTTGCAAAAGGAGGCTCAACTAAGTATTGATGTAATATCTCTGTTGGGGTACCCAAATTTATGCACCTATCTAATTTTGTTATGATGCATATTGCATATTTTCTGTTAATACAATAAACTTAATGTCACTGCTGAAATACTACTGTTTCCATAAGGCATGTCATATATTAAAAGGAAGTTGCTACTTTGAAAGCTCAGCCAATGATAAACAAAAATCCAAAGAATTAAGAGGGGTTCACAAACTTTTTCATATGACTGAAAAATAACAAATTATATCAAACATACCTGTTCTATATATGCACTTATAATAAATTTTCATATACTTTCATGTTTAGATTATACGTTTATATTATCTATAATTAATTTGTGTCTACCTTAGTTACTTAACATTCACACACACAATTGTTTTTCTTTTCATCTCTGGAAATGGTGGCTGTGCTGATCTGTGATTTTGGAAATAATGCAAAAATGGTTGTAACATACTGGAACAGACAATTGCATTTTTTGGGGCTAATGGTTTGCTGCCTTTGTGGTGCACAAATCACACTTTAATTTTTAACGTTTACAGGTCCCACAATTGAATGGAATCAATACATAGCTAAATATTGTAACTGTTTTTTCCAGATCTACAGCTATAAACAGAATGTGTGCAGGGACCATATCTGCAACCAGATCATCAATACTCAAAACAAGGAGATGATAAGGTTAACAAGAACATGATGTGAAAATTTTAAAATCTGCCATTCTTTAGTAAATGGTAGTCTTCTTCGATTAGCTCGACTATTTAAAGAAATTCGCCTTTGTACACAGGTGATTAGAGTCCACCTGGATTAAGCAGATTTGACAGTATTACGTCAAAGGACTTCTTTAACTTTTATATTCCATTAACAAAGCTGGAAATTCTTGGCCACAATGTTAATTTTAAAGCCAAATAAAAAAGTTAAAAGCCTAGTCTGCTGACAAAAAATACAATAAAATTCATTAGTAATTTTAAAAGAAATGCCTTTAATTTTGTATACAGTATGAGGCAGTATTTACTTGATACTTTCCCTGTTTCGTTATATTCTATATTCTTAAAAATCTGGTTCCAAACATTTTTTAGGATTAATTTGTTTTATCTATTCTAATTTTTACACTTCTTTTATTAATAGTGTCACATATTCTTTAAGTTTCTTGTCATCTTAAAAAACAACATACCGTCCAACACATTCATAAAACATGGAGTTTGCTTTAAAAAGGTTTATGAAAATCCACCTTGACAAAGCGAAGTTATCGCTTTTACTATTTATTATTGCAAGATCTCAGACAGCGTAAATATAATTCCGTTGCTGATTCACAGTTCGTCATTTTCAAAGTGTGCTCTATTTCTGTGTGCTCCGTAAAACGTTTTCTGATCGAACATTCCGCTAACATACAATACAGAAACGCTTTACTGACGGCTTTTCCTATCAGTATAAGCTTGTTCACTACTCGTTGTAAACTTCACTGTTCGTTCGATATTATAACATGACTCTCCTTTGGTCAGTTCATTGAAACTACATTGAAATGCGCAATTAATAAGAACTCTCCTTTCACACCAGTTTCTAAACAAAATCCTAATGTTCATTTCAGCACATCTATGGAAGGCGTGGCCAGACCACTATCCCACAATCCCTCCCAGGCTCACAGTAAACACAAGCTGCCGGAAGACCGCTCTGTTGCGCTGTCTCCAAATTGATGGTCACCGAAAAGGGCGGGGAGTTCGTGTTACGCTGCACGCATTTCCATAGTGACGGCGGGTTGGAGGCGGAGAGGAGGAGCGATATTTTAACTTGAAGACGTCTGCTGGTGGTTTTGTAATTTAACGAATAAAACTAATCCAGCTAGTTTTCATCTCGCTTTTAATCTCATTTACTAGTTTACATACAAGTAAGATGATGTGTTTTCGTGACATTTTGCTTAAAGGTATGTGCTGCGGGCGCATGTTTACTTGTCGTTTGAAAATCATAATTATCTTATTTGAGTTGTAGTTTTAAGTTTTTGAGTACTAACACAGATAAAAAGGTTCCGTTAATAATAATTACATTCTATTAAATATTTTAACTAATCTCAAAAAACAGAAGAAGTTCAGTATTTCCATTCCATATTTTCGAACGAATAAAGATTTAATGTTGTAGTTTTGGTATTAACAGTTAATTGTATATTGTGCGTGGTATTTAATGTAATATCGTGATCAGTTTTCCTGTTTATCAATAATATTAATGCTGTTATTTGACTTGAAGATGGTAAAATTTCACCTTTATTATAATTCTCCGTTCTTGCTGGAAGGTTGAAGATAACGATATGGAGAACACAGAAACGGACGTTGAAGAACCACACTGGGTAACTAAACTTTTCCCTCCACGTTTTACTGTGCTAGACCTTGTCGGGGACAATATTACCCCATGGCCCCCAGAGAGTGTGCTAGTAACTGAGAAATTTGCTGCCCAGAGAGCCGAGAGATTAAAGGAGATTTACTATTCTTCACTGAGAGAAGTGCAGGCACATGAGAAGAAGAAAAGGCTCGAAAAGTTTGAGAAAAATGTTGTCCGGGAATATGAAGAAGGAACAGATATGGTCTCCAGGCCACCGTCAACAAGAAATGCCAAGAAGATAACTGAAAGCTCATCAAGTCCTATTCAGGAAGATCAGCCCATCTGGAATGCAGAGGAGATGTACATCCTAAGGGAAGCCATGCACCAGAAAGATTCTGAAAAGCAGCAGTTACAAATTCACCTGAACAATGCTCAGGCAGCAGTTGAAAGACTTCAGAGCGAGCGTGCTCAACTGGAAAAGAATCTAAGCCAAAAAGAAAGGGAACTTCTCAGAGTGCAGCAGGAAAATGAACGACGGGCCTTGCATGTGTCACTTTTACAAAGAGAGGGGTTAATAAAAGATAAAACAGTTCAAGCTTGGCTGGAAGAGATACAGGAAAAAACAACGGAAGTACAAAACCTTACTCGGGAGCTGCAAAAAGCCAGGAGTGATATCCTCGATCAAAGTTTACAGAATAAGGAACTTCAAGATAAACTGATAAAAGAGAGGCAGATGCAGGAGGACATGCACCAAACAATAATTGAAAAGATTAAGGTGGAGCATGAGGTGGTAATTCAGAAGATGCAGAGAGAACTTGAGACAGCCGAGGCCGAACTTGCTACAGAAAAGCAAATGCATGCCAGGAATCTTAATGCTCTAGAACTGCTAAGGAGACATTTTGCCAATTTGCCACCACAGAATAATGAAGATGTTCTTGCTGCCAATGTCGGCCACATTGGGTACTATTAAAATCTACAACAGTTAGCCCATTTTTGAAGTAACAGTGTGTTTCAAGATGGATTTTGCAAGCAGCCAAATTTGACGGTTTAGTTACAGGGAATGGCAAGCGTTTCATCCAGAAGCCTTGAGTTGTCCTGTAAAAAGCAGATTTATAAATGGAAGGATTTACCAAATATTTCATTACCATTAGAAATCTTCTTTTGCCATTTTCCTGTAGTGGACATCTTTTTAATTACCAGAAACAAAAACGGTTGTTTATATAGCATTATTAACCAATAAATAGATGAATTTGGGTAAACAAAGTGAGCTCTGTTGTGTCAATGAAATCTCGTATACACACAGCACAGAATGTAAGTTGACAGATCAATGGATTGATCAAGCATTGTTTTGTATAGGGTTTTCATAGAGAGTACAACTTAAACAATTTTTATAAGACAAATGCATAATCTTTATTTTTGAATAGTCTGGTTAAGTAACAGTCAGTATCATGCAGTAAACGTTTAGCTTTGTGGCATCAAGGCCTTACCCACAGCCAGAAAACCACACTTGTGACAGCAAAAATACAGAAATGAGTACTAAGCACATATATATGGTATAATGGTGGGCACTGCTACCTCACAGCTCCAGAGTCCTGGAATAAAATTGTAGTCTAATCAGTGTCTGTGTTGGAGTTTGCATATTGTCCCCATGTCAAACTTTTCTCTTAAGTATTCTTTTTTCCGCCCATATTCCAAAAATGTGTGGTTTAGGTTTATTAACAACTGAACAGGCTGGGTATGAGTGGTGTGTGTGTTTGTGAATGTGTCCTGTAATGGACTGGTGCATCACTTGAAGTTGGTTCCTGGCTTGTGCTTAATACTGTACTGTCAAGATAAACTGTTATTCCTCGTGACTCTAAAATTAGATTGTGCATTTTATACATAAGAATATCCATCCATCCATTATCCAACCCGCTATATCCTAACTACAGGGTCACGGGGGTGTGGTGGAGCCAATCCCAGCCAACACAGGGTGCAAGGCAGGAAACAAACCCTGGGCAGGGCGCGCCAGCCCACCGCAGGGCTACATAAGAATAGGATCTGGTAAATAAGGTGGATGGAATGGTGTGGCAAAAGGAATAGCATTCTGACTTCACAGATCCAGTATTCTTTGTTCATGTTCCACATCCTGTCATTGTCCTTGTGGAGGTTGTCTGTTCATATTGTGTCTGTTTGGTCAGTCGACAGTTCTAAATTGATGCTATGTGAGACTATGAGCGGTGCCTGTGAGATAATCCTGCATTTAAGTCTGATGGGAGTTTTTGAAGTTCCTAATTCTGATATCGTATCTTCCCACTTTGATGCTTTAACATGAATTTTTAGTTGGATTTTTGGGAGAAGTACAATGTTGCTGTTGGTTTGCTACTTAAATAAGAACATAAGAAATTTGACAAAAGAGAGGAGGCCATTCAGTCCATCAAGCCCATTTGTTTACTTGTTCCACACAAAATACAATGAAAGCTAAGCTGTATTTTTTGTGAAAATAAAGAGAAAATAAACACATTTAAAGTATATAGTGTTGCTCAAAATACAATTAGACTACAAAAGTACAACTTCCTGCTGACTGAGGTATCTATTTTATATTATTAACTAAGGTAAAAGGTTGAAAGGCCAGTGCTATGTGACAACTCTGAGAATTGAGGAAGCAATATTTTATCTGAACTGTCTGATATGGTGCTTCAATTTTAGAAAATGTTCACATGAAATTTTCAACTGGAAAACTCACATTTCTTGTCTCTCCCATTGTATGTGAACACAGTATGAGTTTGTAAGCCCCATCTACTCACCCCCTGGCCATGTGACCAAGAAATGAATTAAGTGAATTTAAGGATGTTATGATATTGTACTGATTTTGAGAAATAAACAGTTTGTTTATACTGTAGTTTTTTGTAGTTTGTATCAGCATTGCATTAAAGTCAAGAGTAATAATCATTAAAAAGGATTAATAAATTAGAAGAAGTGACACAAGTTGGGTCAAATAACGATAATGATAAAAACATTTGATTTATTCTGCCGCTTTGTAGGAACAAAAAAAAGCAAAATGGGAAAATTAATAAAAATAAATTGATTATACTGTAGAAAGCAACGTTGCCAGTGTTAAATTAACTGTCAATTCAATTTTTTTAACGTAATCCCTGAAAGTGTATATGGAAACATTGTGTTGTGTGAAGAGTGGTGATTTAGCAATGGTGATTCTGACATAGGCGGCACGGTGGCGCAGTGGGTAGCGCTGCTGCCTCGCAGTTGGGAGACCTGGGGACCTGGGTTCGCTTCCCGGGTCCTCCCTGCGTGGAGTTTGCATGTTCTCCCCGTGTCTGCGTGGGTTTCCTCCGGGCGCTCCGGTTTCCTACCACAGTCCAAAGACATGCAGGTTGGGTGGATTGGCGATTCTAAATTGGCCCTAGTGTGTGTGTGGGTGTGTTTGTGTGTGTCCTGCGGTGGGTTGGCACCCTGCTCGGGATTGGTTCCCTGCCTTGTGCCCTGTGTTGGCTGGGATTGGCTCCAGCAGACCCCCGTGACCCTGTGTTCGGATTCAGCGGGTTGGAAAATGGATGGCTGGATGGATTCCGACATATATAGCAAGTCAAAATATCTTATGCTTTTGGTCATCCACTCACCTACTAATCCCAAAAACTGCTGCCTAGATTTCTTCTGCTGTAGCTTCATGTAGTACAATATGAAGAAGTCACCCATGAAAAGTGCATGCTTTTCCAGTTTTTCATCATCAGTGTCTTCAGTGCACATCGAGCAGTCTTATTTGTCAACCATGTGAAGCAGGATCGGTCTCAAGTGCAGCAATTCTGTACATCATTCTGTCTATACCTCAGAAGATTAGGGGAGGCTGTGAATCTACCTAGAGTACCTTAACTATTCTGAGTTAGGTGTGTACTCGGCCTTGTCTGGTCACAGTCAGTGCTTCATCATGTTATGCTAAGTTTGTCATGCTAATTTTCTGTGATACTCCTGTCCTTTTACTGTGTGTATAATGCGGTACTGTGTTATGTAGCTGGATGATAATTTCTAGTGTAAAATCTCACAGCAGAAGTCTCATTTTTATTTCTTCCTATGGTTATGAAAATGACATAGCTGACATATCATAGTATGTCTTTTGTTACTCCTGCCTTTAAATATGAGTGTTCTTCCTTTTATCTGGTGACCTGTGGTTGATGTTGCTGAGTCCTACCTGGCAGAAGTGAACATAAGCAGCAGCTCATCGATGGTCGTGTCTTGGACTTGAAATTATCAACTAGATTGTTGTGTTCATCTGAAAGACTAAATAAAATAGGCGTGTGTCTGATGTGTTTTGTGTAAATCTTCCTAAACTCTACTGAAACATGTTGAGTGCTATTTTACTTATGTAATACTTGGTAAAGAGTGCTCCTGCTTTTTGTAATACAGCTGTAAATATGGCGCTGTAACGTCTGTCCAATTCAGAATATCTAAGGCAGAGGGTCAGTTGTCACTAGTCTTGTTGTTCCAGTTAATCACTGTTGTACCATACACAGTTGTCATTGTACCCTCAAAAGCGGTTACCTTTGTGGTGCAGTCCCCTTAACATGGGCGTCAGTTTGCTGGGACCAGGGCCACAAACATGGAGATTAGAGAGTAGCCCCTTTACACTCAACATGCAATATAAGTGTTAAATTGACAGTAGATGCAGACAAGGACACTGCAGTAGAGCTATGACAAAAGTTAGGAATAAAAGTCAACAAAATAAAAGCAGGCAATACAATTTGGTAAATCACTTACATTTTTGGGTATTCAGGTTTTGTTTGGATATGTGATTAATTATTTCTGTGATGATCATTTTCAATGTTTCTGAAGGGGTGCTATCATTTTGTGGATCCAGATCTGTGGGGCAATTGCACTTTAGAGGAAGGTGGTATGCATCCAAATTTTGTCCAACGATAAAGTAATATACCGGCATTCGTGAAAATGGTTAAAACAACTATTTAGGAAAGGCATACAGTATATACATATATATGCCTGCAACACTAAACAAGAAAATATTTAACCATTTAAATGGCTTTTATAAAGGCAACTAAGATGCAATGCTGGACCAAGGAAGGAAGCTCAGTCCCCCTTTTATTTCCCTTGCTTCACCATGACAAAGACATAAGCACGGTCCCAGGTTTAAATAATGGATCGTTTATTATCCACAAAACCTCCAAATTTGACAAAAGCAAAAGTACAAAGCACAGGTTCTCTCTCTTCCATAATTACTCTGTCCCCTCACCATCACACTGCCCTCCTCCAGTAGAGTATTGCCTTCCATCCTCCAAGCTCCGACTCGCCTGGACAAGGGAGTGCAGTCCCTTTTATTGAGGACCCAGGAGTACTTCCGGTGCCAGGGCTGCTGCCTGTTGGAAGTACTTCTGGGTCATATAGAAGTTCAATATAGAGGGGAGTATATCTCCTTGCAGTGAGCCCCCCTTGTGGCATCCATGGACCCCAGCAGGGCTGTGCTGCCGGACTACAACTTCCGGCTTTCCCTGCTGGTTTCAGAGTGGGCACTGATATGGAGGGCTGCTGCCATTTAGTGCCTGGGGGGAATAAACACCTCTTGGAAACAGTCCTTCCCTGTCCTTCTCTTTTATCCCATCCAGTGAAGGTACTGGAATCATGCCAGTTGGGACACCTATTCATTTGCCCAGGGCCTCCTGCCTGAGTTGGGAATCTTCTCCAGCTGGGATGTCCATCTGTTCCTTAGAGCAACTTTGTCTGGGTGCACCATCTTTCCCTCTCTTGGCCAGGATACTTTTCTGTTTACTCAGGGCCTCCCATCATCCTTCTGAGACTCCTGTCCATCCTGTGTGCCTCCTACAAAGTCTCCAAATGTAACATTGCCTTAAGGCATTGGGCTTCCAACTCCAGAGAAATCAATTTACTTACCCGTTAACCAACTTAAAAAAAATATATACAGTATTTTAAATAATTCTTCCATACCTATACACTTGTAAAACACCTTGGGATAGTGCTCACTATATAAAATTCAAATCCAAGCCTAAACATAATGGAATCTGTATATAAACCTTGAGTTTCAACAATGAAGGTATGTACCCCTCACTTCAAATATACATTAATAGCACTTTCTGTGTCAGGCCTGCTTTTATTAGAACAAGCAAGGAGTGATAAGTGGCCAACTGGCTTCTGTCTCACTGAGTGCCTCTTCACAGAGCAATTCCACTCATCATGTGATATATGGCATGCTTACTGTACTGGAGCTTAACGCCATAAGACGACTAACAATACAGTTAAAGATAACTGGCAAGTGTAACAAATTTTGATTTGATATACATTGCTAATCCCCGTGGGAAATTTGTCTTTGCATGACCAATATGTTTGACTACCTGTGTTTTTGACATAACACACATCCATCCTAAAGTGTCACTTAGGGTTGTTTCCCTTTGGGATTTCCTTTATACAGTACTAGATCTTTTTTTTTTAACCCCTTTATTTTTACCACATTGATACTTTTTGAAAATGTAATTTGCTATAATGATTCAAAGTGTTGTCTTTGGTTGTCTACTGAATAGTACAATGTAACATTAAATCAGAGTTTAATAATAATAATAATTCTTTACATTTATATAGTGCTTTTCTCACAACTCAAAGCACTATCCACACAGGGAGGACCAGGGAAGCGAACCCACAATCTCCTTACTGCAAAGCAGCAGCACTACCACTGCACCACCTGTGAGGATCAAGATCCTAAATCAGAGTTTAGGATTGCTTTCAAGACAACTTCATTTTAGTTATATCCAGAAAAACTTTAAATTTATAAGGATTTAGGGGTGGATGTTGACACAACATTTTCATCGACTAAGCATTGTACAGAAGCAATTAAAAAGGCAAATAAAATGTAAAAATGGTTGAATATAAAGCTTATACTAAATAATGCACTAGTAAGACCGCATCTGGAGTATTTTGTGCAGTTCTGGTCACCACACTATGAAAAAGACATAGCAGCACTTGAAGCTGTGTAGAGGGGAGCAACCAAGTGCATCCCACAAGTTAAGGACATGTCCTACACTGACAGACTCCGAGAACTAAACCTGTTTTGTCTCGAGCAGAGGAGACTGCGTGAGGACCTCAGCCAGGTATTTAAAATCCTCAAAAGGCATTGATAAAGTAGATCCACCAACATTCTATCAGCTTAAGAGTGAATCACATACTCGAGGACATCAGTGGAAATTAAGGGGGAGCGCATTTAAGTGTGAAGCCATGAAGTACTTCTTTATGCAAACAGTTGTGGGACTCTGGAACAAACTACTAAAGACATGTAGTCAAAGCAGAAACCTTTAAAACATTTAAGAATTTACATGAGATACTGTGACAGCTTAGCTATTAGTTGAAGAAACAGGCATGATGGACTGAATCCTCTACGTTCTATAATCAGTCCTGCAGTAGCACAAATGCAGCAAATTGGCATTTCATCTCATATCGTAGTCACAGGATAATATATGCGTTAAATCAGATGGTTTACTATGGATTTAGGCTACAGAGAAGCAAGCTATTCTTTTTTAAGAAATGCATATAGATTGTCCTGTACTACACAAATCACACTGCTAGGTACGTTGCATCACACTTGCAGAGTCACACATACTGAGTCATATTACAGTTCAAAAATCAATGTAACATGCAAGTCATTTGGTAGTGTTCTGGAGAAAACTCACTCAAACACAGGGGGAACATGCAAACTCCACACAGGCAATAGTAACCGATTTAGACTTGTTTAATTCAGTTTCCAAATCTTTACCCATATAATGCAGGCCAAATGTCCTTGGGCAGCTCACCCATGCCA